>NW_010109024.1:15098-58659 GCF_000699245.1 Pterocles gutturalis
AACCTAAAAAAACAGATGACAAGTCAGTGTAAAATTGTATTCATACACTGAAATGCATTCATTCTGACATGCAGGGTTGCTTCATTCTTGTAGTCTTGCCTGGGCGATTACAGAAGAATAGAAGAAGGACAAAATGCATTATGCCTTTTTCCACAGAGTCTCTGCCACAGCAAGTATGAAAAAATACCTATTGAATGTCTCCTGCTTTAGCCACAATATATATTGAATCTTCTGTGCAGCCAAGTGGTCCTAAAGGAAGAAATCCAAGTGGAGCATGTTATAGTTAATGCCTTAATATTGGTAAGGCTGGTTGTAAGAGAGGTAGTTTTGGTTTCTCACTGGCACCCAGGTTCTCACACTTTGGCTGCCAGGCAGGACAATTTCTCTGTCATTTTCAACGTGTCCTTGCTAATGCCAATGCCAACACTTCTCTGGGGTATCCCTGTAATTATGACTTTTACCACTGCCAGTAGAAGGCCACAGGCTCCCATTGCCCTGAAGAGCCGGGCCGCAGGAGCTGTCTGGGCTTGTGCTGCCCTGAGCTGACTGGGGCTTGTTGTCCTGTGTCCAGCGGCCTTGTGCCTGTGGCCTCCCCAGCCGCAGCTTCAGCTCTGCACGTGCCAGAGCTGGGAAAGGGCTGAGGCAGGCACATGGGCAGCTGCCAGGCTGTGGCTGGTACCCATTCAGAATGCAGAGAGTGATAAGAAAACAGATAAACGTGGGCAGACAAGACTGAAGGGGACCTCCACCCTCCCCAATGTACATTATCCATTTTGAACAGAATACCTCACTTTGAAGATGTAGATTCTTGTATTGGGAAACCAATGAATGCATGTTAGGAATTTTTTGGTTTTGATTTTGTCATGTCTCCTGGGAAAAGAAAGAAGGAAAATAAGTGAGCTTCAGCTTAAATGTCTGGTTTGTATTCAGAATCTATTTTCTATTCAAGAATCATGAAGTGTAAGGAGGAGTGAGGGGAAGATCTACAATATGCCTTTGCACTTCAACTTGATCTCCGCTGAGAAGTTATTGGAGAAGAAAACTGAGACTCTTAAATGCCTTAAGTTACCCAGAGACATCACTGCTAGAATGCACCATCCTCTTCCTAACAATCAACTAGGGCAACTTCAAACTTCCCAGCAGGTTTTTAAAAGCTTGTATAACAAAACACTATACTGGCTTGAAAGAGACGCCGTTCAAAACGACAAGAGGATTGGTCAGAACTGGTGTCACCCTGACTTTTTAGCAGGCGTTCACCGTTTCAATGCAAGGCATGCCATGTGGATCTGGTGTCTTCTCATCACTGGATCAGATGCTAAGAGATATCTGACAGCAATTTCTGTATCTCTAGATTGTTATTAGCTTCCCATAATAAAAGAATTACAGTATGTCTGGTATACTAATGACGGATTGAAACGATACACGTCTTCTTTTTCATAAGATGTGACAATCATATTTATCACATATTCTGAACACAACAGCATTTGTGTCAGTGTGCCATTATGATAACGAGGTGCCTTATTACCACTGAGTGTTGAAAAACTCTGATAACACTGTAAAAAAGATTTACAACAAGGAATTTTCATCCAAACAATACTGTCTTGCTAAGCTTTTGACAGCTGCACTGTTATGACTCTGCAGACAGTTGTCACTTCTTCTTACCCATTAAATACAGCTATCAAATTTTACAAACGTGACATAATTATTCTAAGTTTATGTTGCCTGTTCTGACACACTAATGATTTGTCAAATTTTAATCTGGGAGTGCCAGTTACCTTTGGAGGAGGTAGGAGGGAGGAGATTAGTTTCTATATTTTAATCCAGAGTGGCTCAGCTGGCAACTGGCCAGCCACCCTCCAGGCAGTGCCTGAAGGAGCTGCCCCTGCAGCCATGTGACGGAGGGCTGCGGTCACCACTTGACACCCGAGAGCTGTTTATGTAGTTGGCAATGGTGAACTGTGCTGCTACACCAAGTATTTAGGAATATGGAATTAAGTTGTCACTCTGATGACTAAGGTGTGGTGTTATCTTTAATTTAATACATCCTAAATTCCTTGTGAACTTAAAATACAGCATATTTCCAAATGACTCATAAGCCCTGTTCTGTTAATTAAGAGCTACAGACCAACATAATGTGTTGTGTGTCCAACCTTAGGGTTGGACAATTAGCTTTACATTATTATACAAATGGAACTGTGTTAAATGCTTGAGAAGAGCACAGTATTTTGTGGTACACTGACACCCCAATCTATTTCCAGTGATCCTGGTGTAATATTGTGTTCAGTGAGTTTACTGTAGATTTATGCTGGTGTTAATTAAGATGAGAATTTGGACTTTGAGGTTTAATCTGCCTTGTTTTGTGTGTATGTCTCATTATAACGGAGCATAAACTGTTATTAAATTATTTCTGTTACACAGTACTGACTAAAACAGTCGGAGTTTAGTTACAGATTTTTACTATGTTGCATTCCTCTGAAAGTATTAAATGATGATTTTATATTTTATTCATGCTCACACTTGAGGAAAAACTGTATGTCCAAAAAAAGAGAAGGAACATTTAGAGAGGGGTAATTTCTCACTGTAATTTAACTATGGTACTTGGTTTCATTTCCTTGAGCCTGATCCTATGCCTGCTAACAGAAACTGATCATCCTTGAAAGTAGAACTAATGAGATAATTTCAATGTTTAAAAATGTTACACAAATATTTCATTTTCTTTTTTTTTCCCGGGGAAACTAAAATTCAAATTGTGTCAAGACTGCTAAGTGAATTGAAGCTTAGATAACAAAATAAAGTTCTAGCTATCTAAGATTTAGTGTTATAGAAGTAATTTTGGCATGTTAACGTTTGAACTTCTGAAACACAATACCTAGTCTTTAAAATCACATTTTATTAGTGTAGTTTTATAAGCTTTCCATTATCACTAAGAAAAAGATCTTTCTGCCATAGGATAATTTCAAATACAGTTTCCAGCCATGGGCTGGGATTTTTATGAAAGCAGCTCATCTTCTGAGGAAGCAGAGGCAAGGCATATTTCATTTCACAATGTTGCAAGTCTCTGGCACATGTTCCTGACCTGAAATATCACAGCTTAAGTAAATACAAAGATAGTATAAGCAATATTTCTATCCATTTGCAACCCTTACGAAAAGTAGTCATCATTACTTCCCAGGCAGGTCTTTATTTGATTTCAATTACACCTACTGAGTACGTCCTAGAAATCAGGATCCTGGTCCTGCCCAAGACTGGGAAGTGACAGTCTGGGAGGCTGCTCATGGGTACACGGTGGCAGCACTGTAACTCACTTTCCCTGCAAAGATACCCAGCCCCATCTTCTTGCTTGGTCTCAAACTCTGCCCACAGCATAGACCAAATTATCTTACAAAAGAGGAAAAAGAAAGGAAGAACTAATACCTAATGTTAAGTTTCTCCATCAGTATTGGCCACATACACAAACACAGATGTTGAAAAATTATGAGATCCAGCATCTTCAAGCTCTATCCTTCTTAAAGATATGTTGCTGTTTTAAATGGCCACATACAATTGTCTCTTCCCATAACACTGCATCAGCACAGAGCACCTTACTCTGGGCCTGCCACCTTTGCCACCAGTACCCTGCCACACACTGTCAAATAGGGAGAGTTTCTTTCAGCTGGGGAGCAAATTGTTAGTGCTGAGGAAAGGCTATGCCTGCAATACTTGGTATATTTTTGGTCCCTAATCTTGGTTCTCTTTAACACTTCTTCAGACGATTGTACATCCTGAAACACTGAGCATCTTAGAAAGTATCCAAAACAGTACATGATCATTCTTGCAGTCCTGTATTGCTGAACTGAGCAAAGCCCAGTCTGCACATGGCACATTAGTCAAGCAGCATTGCTGGAACTGGAAAAAACAGATTTAACTTCTTCTCTTGGAAAAATACTTGTGGACAGCTCAGAATGTTAATGCACAGTATAGATACAGTCAGAAATGGCAACAACAATACATACACTTCCCTTTCCACTTAAGCTGAGCTTAGAAAAAAGGCTGAGACTAAACCCACTCAGTTAAAAACATGGACATTCTCTTTTCTGCCAGGATACCAACAGAGACAAGTATATACTATTTCAAAAGCTCCAGGCACGCAGAAGCTGCCTTGACTTAGAATGATCACTTTCATGTGATGTAGAAGACAAAGGTCATGCAAGTCTCACCTGCACAGGTACCATGGTGACCCGTCATCACCTGCACATCACCATGGACACTATGTATGCAGCACACAGTGTCTGAGGCTTACTCACAACTAGTCATTTCTAGCACTGCCTGTGCTTGACACATAATTCAATGCAAAATTCAATCTTGGGTAAGCAACTCTTTCTATTAAGAGTTGGAACACTATGAGCTGCCACGTGACCTTTAACAAATCTCACCTTCCAGGGATGTATGCATCCTTGGAGCATTTGCCTGATACACATGCAGCAAATGGTTGCTCAAACTGGGAGAAATTCCAGGTGCTGCAAACACACGTATACCTATTAATGATTCCCTAGAAATCTATGGAGACATAAATGTGAAATAACACAGCTTACTTTATATCATATAGTATCTTTTTGGATGTGGTCTCAATGCCACAGAGCAGTAATTTTCTAAAAACAAATCTACAGGAAACATATGACTTATAGAAACCAGGTCTCAATTGCCACAAGTAATCATGCGTATCCTAAGTGAGCAATATTAACCACTGAATCAAGTTTAACCTGAAAAGCTGAATGTATAAAATATTGTTTCTAAAAAATAACATCCAACTTGGAAGCAGATGGGAAAACAAAACCAAAATCCAAGCAAAACTTTTTTTTTTTCACATGACCAATCAGAAAGACCAATCTCATGTTGTAATTTTGATGTAGTTGTCTTTATTCTAAAATAATATATCAGGTCATTTTTCCTTAGACAAAAGAAAACTCAAAACTGCAGGCTTTTTCTTAATACTGTGCCTCTTACAGTCAGCAATGAGCCCCAAAACAGCCACCTTCTTTTCCATCTTTTATTGAAACATGACACTGATGCTGTTAATTCCCCATTACTCTCTCTATCTGCCTTTCAGAACTTCCTGTTGTTTTCCCTCAGAAACACATGCATTTTTAATCAGCACCTAAATCACATGTTTATTTTATCAGTCTCCAGGCCACACAGTTCAGCCTCAGTTCAACCCTGACACTTTCTATTCTGGACAAAACTCGTAACAGTTTTCAGCTATCTCTTACAGAAGTGGAGGCACATCCTTGTATACCCCTAACAAATGAAAAGTGCCAATGTGTCCTCTTCTACTCTTGATGATAAACCAGCCATTATATTTCCAAATCTTCCAATCAGTGGTACTGAGTTTTCAGAAACATTTAGCAATACAGGTAGTTTAAGGAGTTATTTTTTCTGTCTGCCATCCCTGCCACGGCATACCATTTCTTCATTCACACCCTGTTCTCAATATGGCTCCACAACTGATGGGATATCACAAAGACATGAACAACCAGCCAGAGACTGGGGAAGAGACAGCAAGGAAAATCAGCAGTGGGAAATCCTCACTTCAACATCACTGCCAAAGGTCTCCAGCTACAGCCTGGAGCATGAGCAGCATGCAGCACACCTTGACTACAGGAACAAGACATTATACTTCCCACCACAATGATTTAAAAAGCAAGCTTGATATTGGCTCAAACAGTTTAGGGCAATTTTGATGTTTTAATTCATAGTAAACGTCTTACCAAGGTCAAGCCCAGAGAACAGCAGTTTCCCACCCTCCACCCCTGACATTCATAGTCCCTCCTCACCAGCTGAGGACTCCCGCAGACTAGAAAACTCTTCAAGAAATTAATCCTTTTCTCACCCCTAGTCATAAATTAATAGACAAGGCTACGTAGCAGAATATGATCTTGTAGGTCCATCCACGCATCTAGATCAAAGCCAAGAGGACATTTATATCACAAGTAATTATTTAAATGCCTTAACTCTAACAGGTGAGGCACTGCCAAGGTGATTTCAGCTAGACTACACAGTACCTCTCCTTTTAAAGCAGGGTTGCTTTCCATACTAACTGAAGTTATAAAAGCCATAAAGAAAACCAAATACTGTAACATATTAGTAATGGACTCCAAGCTTATCTTACAAATATTCTAAAATAACTAGGGGTTGGGTTTCCCCCCATAGACTTCACCAGGAGGTGAAAAAGAAAATTAAATCTATGCAAATGTGTCCAGCTTTCAAAAACAACATCAAAAAATATATTGTTCCCTCTTCTGTTTGTGTGTATTAAGGATATGTACTGACTTCATGGAATTACTACAGCAAGCTGTGAATGATGATGCATGAAATGAAAAAATCTCAGTCCAGTGCACAGGAAGAATACAGAGAACAGCAGACTGTCAACAATACACTTTTTAGAGAAGAATGGATATATACCACAACTTCCTTGGATGCAACTGTGCTGACTCCATTGACAAAATCCCATGGTATCATATGTGTAAGTAGAGGGCACTTTCCGGTACTCGTCAGACAAACATTACAATTCTGCAAGACAGCACTGAATAATTAATTCAAAATTCATTTTTTATCTAATTGAGCAATATTTTCTGTCTCAGTTGCGGGCAGATGTAAATACAGTTAGAGGCTTACCAGAATGATGAAAGGCTTCCATTAGATTACCGGTGATAAAAAAATAGCTATTCATCATCTATATTCCACACATCTCTATTTTACTCATCTGTTTGATTGCACAAACAGGGAAATTCCAGATAACAGAGACAAACGAATAAACATTTCCTGCAAAACTCCAGACACTAACTACACTCTCAGTCATGAAACAAAGTGCCATCTTGTCTAAAAAAACCAGTTCATCAAGAAGCTTAAACTTTTCACCAGCCAGGCATTACAGAATACATGTTACAGAAAAGAAAAAAAGAACTCTGGATGAACTCCAAAGCAGCAGCTTCAAATTCCAAGAAGATACAACTCATTCACTCCTGCAAATCAACTTTCCAAGAAGCAAGATTACACATTACTAAACACTTCAAAAACCAAGATATGTTGCTTTAAATGCATTTAATTAAAAAAATAACAAAAAAATCCACAAAACAAAACAAAATCAAACAAAAACAAAGGAGAAAACCACCCATGCTTGTATAAGATGACAAATTCCAAAGCAAAGACACTGAAAGAGGCACACCAGTGGTTTCATTCAGAAAGGGAAGATATGTCTTCTCTTTGCCTTTTTTGGAGTGTAATGTATTCTAGAGATACAGCTGATTCTCTGATACCATGGGCCTTCAGCACAGCTGATCTTTATGCAGGCTGCCCAAGGGGTAATATGAAGGTTCCCTGTATGCCCATGTTACAGGTATACTTGAAAGTCCTGGGGCTTGAACCTCCATGTGATTAGATGCAGGCTTAGAGCAGCTGACAGAAGAGGTACATTCCCCCTTTAGTTTGAAAAGCAATACACAGGAAAGCTCACAGACTAAACTTGAACATTTACTTTAGGAGTAAAATTATCTTTCTTCTCTTACTACTTGAGCCTTCAGGAATAAGACAAGTCTTCTAGAAAACTGTCAACAATACATGCCAAGTGCAATCAGAGATACCGTGAGGGTACAGTGCACATATATGTAACTATAGATCCAGCCAGCTTGCATAAAAGAGCACAAAACTAATCAGTACCTCATTCAGTGTGCAAACCTCTGCTGGTGACATGTAATAAGACACAGATAAGTAGCACTCCTTGAAAAGCCAGGCAGATGATTTCCACTACAACAAATGTTTCCTATTATTTCCATGCACTACAAAAAAACCTAGTCGAAATATTTTTTTAAAAAATTTGTTATTAGCCTACATAAGAACACAGACAACAGTAACGAAAATGGGCTCTAACTTCTAAAATTGTTTGTTTCTTTATTCTGTATAATAAGCACTATCTGAAATTGCCACACCATTTTTGCCATGCTTGCAAATCAGATAATGTATCACCTCTCAGTAAATTTGTCAACAAAGTTCAAAGACAAAAGACTCTGTTTATACAGAATTAGTCCAGTCTGAACTTTGTGTGAGAAGAAATCTAATTATCAGTTACAGGTTCCTTTTAAGACAAAACCTGGTGGATGAACAAGCTCAAAGACATTGAAAAGATACCATTTAAACAAACAAGTTCTAGATGGGGGTATTTAAGAATATTTTTAAAGCAAAATTGTTTCACTAATATGTATCAGTATATTACTGGCAAATAAAACTGATGTATAAAACCTCATCCCATTAAAATGTTTATATAACATTAAAATATCAGTCCTTTCTCTCTTGGCTGAGATTGATGAGAAAGTATTCTGCCTGATTACTCTGTAACTCCCTCCAGGTTCCCTTGACATTATCCATCAGTCTGTTTTTACAGACCTGTTGAAGATGCTAGAGCAGGACCTGAAGTTGAAACCTACCTACCGCATTTCTTTTTCCTTCAAAAAGCCGCTACAGGGTATCTGCCAGGAGGCAGAGTTTGCTAAAAATCTTATCAAATGAGATGAATGAATACTGCCTCTGATTTCAATTAAATATCATATTACTAAGCATGTACTAGATAAGCATTACAGAGAATAACACGGTTTCCTCTACTCACACTCACATTACTGGGACTTAAGAGACATATTTAGGGCCAAGTGGACAAAACTTGAAATATGAGCTTAAGTTTTTTGTACTCTTTATAGATTAATCTTTTATAAAAATGTAGAAACACAAGCATCAGATGGAGAGGAGATACTCTACTGCCAATTCTTCCATCAACCCCTCACAATCCTTGAGAGAGGAAAGCAGTTGATCCCTACTTAGCACTGAGAAAGTTAGAGGACACATCCTGGATCCCTGTTCAGTACCTAATCAGCATTAGATAAGAAAATATTATTGAAGCAGAGTAACTGAAGCATTAAAAAACTGCTAGTAAAGACTTGTTACCACTTCACCAAGAGTAACTGTAACACACAGTTTGGGCCTTAGCCAATACTTATTTCTGATAAGGATCCAAATGCATTCCCTGAGAACACACTTTCTGAAAAAATTATACTTGCTTGCTGACCAAGAGGTGGTAGTACCTCCTAACTTCAGTAACACCTTAGTAATGGCATTTGGACACACACTTTAGCCGTGTCTCAATGGGAATAAGCTTATTTAATGTTGCTAAAGCATTAGAAATAGCACATAACGTCTAATCTTATGTTACCAGAACAAAATTAAATATTCTACTGTTTGGGCTTTTTTTTGTTGTTGTTTTTTTAGTGGTTTGGGGGTTTTGTTGTTTGGTTGGTTGGTTGGTTTTTTTGGCACTGATTAAGGCACCAGTCTGAAGTTCTGGGAACCTATCACTGATTTGCAGCAGGGACGTGATCTCCAAACATCTTTTGAAACTAGAGCAGATGCAGTGCTCTAACGATGTAGCCTTAAGGCCCTCCTCTCTCTCCCGTGGCTAAAGACTGTTCCTAGTACCCCACTCAGAGCAGATAGTCTTCTGACAAGAGGCAGACACCTTACCCAGTGATGCCACCATAGCCTATCTAGAGTGAAGCCTTCTCATTGCTTTCAGTGACTCTGGACAGCATCCCAGTGCAAGTTAGAAGCTCTACTGCTCCGCCTGTCAAGGACGATTTGAGTCACGGCCAAAGGCAAAAAAAATAGTTTTCCAGAACTTTCCCAGCATAAACTTGGGAACGTTAAAAGTTTTGCACTTTTTTTTTTTTTTTTTTTTTTTTTGGCAGGAATCTGAACTACCTAAATATTGTTCTTCTCTTCTTGCACTGCTTTTGCCCAAGATGTTTTAGAGGAATGTTTTGTACAAGGATTAACCAAAAGGCTAAATTTTTTTCCCCATAAAGTCAGAGCAACATGCTCAGCTAAAAAAGAAAAGTGTATAATAAATAAGAGGGAATAAAGATTGTGAAGGTGAACTGAAAGGCTGTTTTGTATCACTTTGTTTCAAAAACTAACATTTTTTTCTACTACAAAGCAAGAATTTTTCTGAATAAACATTGGACAGTTACATCTGTCATTTCTACTTTTTCACCTCCACCATATCCACCCCAACATCTCCAATACGATCATTACAGCTGGGGGGAAGTGGGGAGCAGCGTAGAAGGAGATGGGACAGCAGAAAGCTGCCCAGCTGGCATATTTTCCCAAAAGAGCATCGCCTGTTGCCACTGTCACAGGCTGGGCTACACTGATCATTTATCTGGCCCAAGTAGCAGAGAAAGAAAACAAAACAGAATAAAACAGAACAAACTGAATGGCCAGTCCTACCTGAAATTTTACTAAAATTTCCTGAAGAAAATTGCAGGAATTCCCTCCTTTCCGTACTAACTGAGAAGTTTTAAGTTCAGCAAAGTCACACAATACTACTCAGCAAAGTTTACAGAGAAAAAGCAAACTCGGTAATGGAAGCCAGGATTTTCCTCAGGCATGCTGTAGCCCAGGAAAAATCACTTCAAGAACAACCTCTACGACAGTGATCCATTTCAGCTAAATCTTGTGACCTTCTAAATGCACCAGAATGAAATACAGCTTTTAGGTTTGTTTGGGGTTTTTTGTTTTGTTCTGTTTTGGGGTTTTTTTTGGAGGGGGGGCGGAGTTTAATGCTGTTGAAACTGCTGAAATTATTTTTTTCACTAGTGAGCTCTTCAAGAGTTTCAGAGTGCTAGTATCTTGTATTGTAATTTGTGAGCTGCTGTCATGAGTGTTACTGACAGAAAGACTTTTTTTCCCCCTCTAACTGCGTTCACAGGATTTTGGTTAATCTGTTATTGATCCATTTAGGTTTTTAGTAGTTCCTATTCAACATCTAAAAGGGATGAAAAAACATACTGTTTCAGCTGTCTTGCAAGAGAAAATAATTTCAGTACTCCTAACCACTAAACAGAAAACTGTAAAATTTTACTGCATCAGATCATTTTCATAGCTATTTATTTCTGGAGCAATAAAGGAAAACATAATGACTTGAAAGTTTAGAAGTACTGGATAAGTTAAATTTTGAATTAATTATTTTAAACTAATATGGCATTAACTGCAATACAAATGTGCCACAAAACTATAACTTTCATAAACAATTATAATTAAATATATGCAGAACATATGAATTACTCTTGCAATGAGAAATCAGCAAGGCTACTCATGCTTAAATTAAAAAAAATCTCTCAGATCAAGTTGTTAGCCAAATATCAAATTGAACAATGTGTTACCCTTCATAACACTTCTCCTGTCAGAGCCTGGCATGTATAACAATTGTTCCTAAAAAGTTTACTGCATTTTTAAGAGATCTACAGATATCTGGAATCTCAGACATTTTTCATTGTTAATACGTAGGTAATCACTACAATAAAATCCTAAAGGCATCAAAGAATTTAGAGCAGAATAACTTGAAGAGCTAACAGGATTACATTTCCAAAGAGATATCCTAGGCCTAGTCATGTCAGCACCAAAACTACTATAAACATCAAGATGATCTGAATTTCATCCTTACCGTTTGACAGCTTTGCAATATAGCCTAAGAGTAACCCCAAAGCATGCAATTTTTTGTATTTTCAAAATTAAATCAGTCACTAACACAAATTTGAGAAAAAGGTACAGGTTTGGGGTTTTTTTTGTTTGTTTGTTTATAGTTTGTAAGGGCTGTTTAGAATAACTCCCCACACTGAGATTTCTGCAACAGGTAGCAACAGTGGTGTAAAACCAATGATACTAATCAAATTTTAACATAAAAGAGATTTCCGAACACAACTGCAGCCCTCAGGAGTGAAGATGTAAAACAGGAGTGGAGTGGAGTGTTGAAAATACTCAACAAATACTTCTCAGTATCTCCAAAGTAAAGTGAAGAGTGAAATTAAGTTAGAGGAACAGGTCACAGACAACAGTCAGAGAGAAGACTTTGACAAGAGAGGGTCAAAGGGAAAGATCAAGCTGTTGTTCAGTAAACACAGAACAATCAAAAGCGAACTATACTAAATTTGAAATTTCACTAGTTTCATTGTTTGAATTGCATCCCCCCACAATATGATCTCCTCAAAAAATCTAAATAAATGGAAATCTGAACCAATAAAATATTCTACAGTATACTGATACATTCATTTGTTTTTATGTAACTGAAAACTGTGAAGCACTTACTGCAGATAAACTGAATGATTTTGAAGATCATGTTCACAGACAATTATTCATGTTCATAAGGGATGGTTCTTTAACTTTTAAAGTAGATTCTGTGTAAATTTCTTAAATTGTGGACAGGTCAAAAAAAAAAGATACCAACTGAGCATATTCCCAAACCATTACAAATGTCCCATTAAACCTTACTTGCCTATTTGAACTACAGGTAACTAGCATTGATAAAAAAGCTTATTATTATTGTCATTTAGAGTGCAGAAGAATAGAGAAAATAGAGAGTTTAACATAATTTCATTTTTCTTTCAGGTCTCAGCAAACTGTATATCCACTATTGACTCTGTTACAGCAGTGGCTGGGTTATACACTGCAGGTTTACCATCCCCATCTACCATCTGTCCTCACAGGAAACAAAACACTATATTGTCATTCCAATAAAACAAAGAATAGCACACCTCTGTGTCAGCCTACAACTCCTCTTTGAAAGCACCACCACACTAACAAGTCAACTATCTCACCATGCGGTATGACTGTAAATAATGAAACTATTAAAGAGCAACCTTTTCAAGACCAAAAGGGTTCTTTCAGCTTTAACTTTCCACTAAGCAAAGATAATCAGATCTGAAAACTTCTCTACCAAAGATACCGAAGAAAACAGGTCCTGACCATCTTCAGGAGTCATCTTGGTATCAAAAAAAAATAAATTATTGTCAAGAGGACCATAGTCTGCCGTATTCTAAATCAACAATTATAGCTGCATACAGACAGTAACTAGTGAAAAATTTCTTTATGAGTTCCCCTTTGCGCAATTTAATCTCTCATATATTAAACAAAAACCTTTAAAAAGACTTACCAAAATATGGATATGAGTTGTTATTCTGGAAATAAAGTTTGAAAGAGAAGAAAATCTTGCACCAAATCTCAGTAGATGTTGAGACAGTTATCTTTTATTACTAGTTAATCCAACCCAACGGTAAATGCTCATCACATGCCACACCAATAAGGTGCACACACACAGAGAATGATTAAACCTCAGGTACATCCCTGTACTTTTCAACTCCAGACCCACACTTCAGTAAGTATAGAAGACAGTTTGTATGAGCTTTCCAAAGATTGTCCAGATACAAATACTATCATGAAATTGCCACCCCCAGTGCCGGATGTGTTTACAGACCTCACTGAGCAGCTGTTCAGCCTCACACTCTGTTATCCTGCGCAGGAGACCACAAAGCAGCACAGACTTTACCTTGTACTCACCCAGACTGGAAACATTTAGTAACTGACAGAAAAATAATATACGTCATCAACAACGGCTTGGTAGTTTTACAGTCTGAAGGCCAGATTTGTGCTGTGTTTGTAAGAGGCCTGGCATGCCTTGGCTCAAGCTCAAGTTATGCAAATCCTGCAAGACTGATCTGCAGAGGTTTTGCGCAAGTTTCACTGAAATGCGCGTTTGTGCTGTTCCAGTCTCTGCTCACAGAGCTCTGCTTTCTGCTTGTTGGAGTTGGGTGAATGGTTCAGAACCACTAAATTCTTCATAGTCATGGTTACTTAATTCCCTTGGGTACTTGGAATTTACTTGTAAAGTATGCATGCATATGTGTGTACTCATACCACAGGTGTGCATGTGTATATACCACATGTATGCACATAAGGCAAAACTGTGAGCATCTGACATAGTCAACATTTATAGGAACCATGGCAATGCACAGGAAAACATAATTTTGTTACTACAATGATAAAATCACATTACAAAGTTTTATTTCCTAGCATCAGTCTTCTTAGAATTACTGCCACAAACACTTCCATACAAGAATTTAAAACACTAGTAGCCTCTCAACCATGTGACTGAAAAAAAGATTTCCATCAATAGTTGAGCTTGACTTTTATATTGGTTTCAACCAATACTGTCATGATGCAATTCTCATACTGCTTTAGCTAGCACATCGGTTCACACATGTGGTCAATCTAGCAAGGCTGTCGATCGAAGAAAACCAGCTGTGATCAGGCTGTACCTACCTCCAAAACCTTCCCAACCCACTGGTCACAGGATAAGTTGCAAATGCCCTTGGCAACAGGTGGCACCATTTACTCTCTTGATATCCTGATGTGCTAGTCCCGATTTCGGACAGGTCTGGGAAGAAAATCAATGAGTAGCATTTCATGCTCTAAGTATTGCCTCCAGCAATAAGCCCGCATAACTTTTTCTGTGATAGAAAAGAACACTAGAATGAGTAACGTTGAGAACAGAAAGGAGCAAGAAAACAGATTTTTGTTGCTGGTTTTGCTTTCTGTATTTAGGCAGGACCATTAACTCTGACACATCTGATCTTTTAATCTTCCCTTTCCCTTTTCCCAAAGTCAAACAATAAAACTACACTTCCTTATAAAAAGTGTGCTCTCACAGGAGCTAGATCATATTTTGTCCCTCTTGGTCCTAACCTGGAGAGCTGCAGTTAGTGAACTGACTTTTTACCTTAACACTGCAACTCCACATGAATACACTACTTGTCAAAAGAATGCTGAAAATTAATGTAGCAGGCAAACAAGAAAGTTGGGAAGTGCTGCAGCTGGAGGTTAAATGTGCCAACTGCAACTCCCCAGGAGCACCTGGCACAATGTTTGAACCTCGCTGACTTCCGAAGTTAGCAGGAAACAGGAACCCATCTAGCACATACACAATGTACTGCCCTGATTATTAACACAACAGTAGGAATAAAGACGATGACAACAAGCCACTCAAAATCTGCCTCTGTGTCCCTCTAGCAGGTTGTCTGCTCCACCAGGTCATTACCCTGCTTTGGGTAGCACTTCTCCAGTAGAGATTTGCTCTATAGTTGCCAGGCTTCCAGAAACGAATGTGTCCGTCTTAGAAGCAATAGCTAAAAATGCAAAATTTTTGTACCTCAAAAAGTGTCAGAAAAAAACCAGACTATGTTCAACCTACCTATGTATCTACTTCCGTAACAATAGCAATGTTTGAGCACAGCTACTTAAAGTAATTAAGAAATTAAGAAACTTTGGGAAGGCATAGCTGAAAGAAGTGTAGGGGAAAAACAGGGAGAGTTTTTGTTCTTAAATTCCTAAAAAGCCCAGGTCCAAGCTGCTTGGTCCCTGCTCCAAGTCAGAAACCAGCCTTAACTTCATGCAAATTAGATACCACTTTTTACTCATCACTACCTTCTACTGAGTTATATATACATATATATAAGCACAAGTCTACATCAGAAAATGAGACAATTTACATATAAAAGGCATATCAAGATGTAGTGGCGTTTCTCTGTGAAATTGTGACTGTTGGCAATTTCACTTGGAGTGGTCCCTTTGAACAGACGTCCACAACGTGACTGCAGTATATGTCTTTCTAGTTAATAACTTTTCTCTTTTTCTCCTTAATTATTCTGTGGGTATATATCCACTGACTTTTAGCTAGAACCTGAATGCCCCAAGGAAGAGAGTTTTCTCACTTATGCAGCTCTTCATTTCTGCCACATTTTTAGCATTTCTATGAAGACCATATAACTGCAAATATCATGTCCTTTCTACTACACACTGAACTTCTAAAAGGAAAGTTGTCAAAAAGAAAGGCATTTCACACAGATCCAGCTTTAACAAGGCATTTTAGGGAAAAAAAAATGTCATGGGTTTGGTTTTTTTTTGGGAGTACTTGACAGTTTTTCTTTGGGAAGACAAAGAGGGAAAATGGCAAAGGGACATCCTGGCAAATGTTTGAGAGTATAGTAAAGTTAGGGCAAGAATAGTTCTTCAAGAATCCGGGCAACTTCCCTAGCCTTTGATTATGCATCCTCATTACACAGCAGGAAAAGAACAAATTCATATCAAGAAGCTACAAAAATCTTTAGATAGAAATGCTACCTCAAACTGATTTTAACAATTTTTTTAGCTGAAATTCATTAGAAAAAGAAGAATACAGAAAAATAGTGTATTTGCCTACATAAAAATGAGTTACATTTTCCTACATTTCTGAATCAACATGAATGAAGACCAGGATATTTGGTAGAGAAATTTGACTTTATCCTAAAAACTTTTCCAAGTTTATAACAACTCTTTGTAGATTCTGGCAGCTATATGCACTGTATATTCTCTTTTCAGTGAACTGGTATGTGAGTTTCAATGACATAGCTGAAAAAAAAGGTCTTTCCTTTACCTTCCTTTAAACTGTTGAAGTGGTCCATGCACTGGGTCTCAGAAAAGCCCCTACTTTACCCTGACCAACAGGCTATTGGACCAGAACATGGAGAGAGGGAGGCAAGAAGTTTTGAAAAGGTTTTCCTCTAGTCCGATATCAAAAGTATACATGACATTTCACCAAAAGACACTAAAACTGAAGTTTTCAACTAGTACAAATTTGTTTAAGCCCATCATCAGAATGCAAGTTTAGTTATACTTCTATTCTACAACAGCTCATGATAAACATTTTCAATGCCCTATATTTCTGGCTAAGTTAGATGTCACAGCCATTACAAAATTAAGTCTTCCCTCTTGTCACACAAAGCAGGACAGAATAAACTTTTAAAATCAGCTTTCCCAAACCAGAAACAACACAAGAGTGACCTTGCATTATTTAACCTTTGTTGCCATTGACTGGATAACAATTAGTACTCTGGGGTTATCAGTCTTGAAAGTGTTAATGCTCACCATTGCCAACCTAGACCAAGGCACTCCTTACAGCCTAGCTTCATTAGGAAATGCTACCACACCTTATGCTTCTACGATAGGCACATTTATTCCTGCAGAAGTACATACACTATTTCACAAAATAGCCCTACAAAGATGCACAGCACACAATGCAAAGTAGATCTACCTACAGTAAAATTCATTCACGTCAAATTTTTGGTGTGCTTGATAAATAGAGAGTACACAGTTTTTCCTTTTACTACAGAAAAGAATATGAAGGAACTGTGACCTGCTGATGTTCAAGTCACTCCACATTTCTTAAGGCATCCAGATGCCAAAGCAAATAACACTAAACTCATATGGTATCAAAAGACGAAATATGGTATCAAAATATGAAATATGGTATCAAAATATGAAACATGAGTGCAATTTTTGAAATCAAAGCTTTCTACTGCATGTTCTGTTATTCAGTTTCACAACTCTGAACCTGTGCAGCTGAAAAGAGCAAAACTGACACATTAAATCATGAAAGAGGTACCCTTTTAGACAGTTTCACTCCAACAGCCACTGAAAATCCAACAAGTGCAAATATTACACACTCCATAAAAGAGACTAACTACTAGATGTGGGAGAGGCAGAAAAAAAAGACAACCTTTTTTAAAAAAAAAAAAGTAGCATTTTCACATCTCCAATATTTCAGTACTTCCTTTCAAGTTGAATGGATCTGTTGAACAGGTTCAGAAATTACTAGGAAGGAATTAACAGATACTTACACACAGGAACATATAATTATAACCCCCCCCCCACTCTCCTTCAGAAACAAAGCTGAATCTATACATGCAAAGCTTATCCTAGCCAGGGCCTTCTATACAAAAGGATGCACACCAGAAAAGCCACAGGGTTCAGAACAGGCCTACAGCCACTCTTTCATGAATGTGGCTCTGAAGCAACACTTACCATCACCCTAAAATATTCTTATTGCTGACATACATTTAATGACCCCTACTAATACTGTATACAACAGTAGTACTTTTTTACATCCTTTTAATTTCAAATGCAACAAAATCATAGAATCATAGAATAGTTTGAGTTGGGAGGGACCATGGAGGTCATCTAGTCCAATCCCCCTTCAGTAATCAGGGACATGGTTTGGGTTGGAAGGGACCTTAAAGATCACCTATTTCCAACCCCCCGGCTATGGCCAGGGACACCTCCCACTAGCCCAGGTTGCTCAAAGCCTCATCCAGCCTGGCCTTGAACACCTCCAGGGATGGGGCATCCACAGCTTCTCTGGGCAACCTGTTCCAGTGCCTCACCACCCTCACAGGAAAAAATTTCTTCCTATCATCTAATCTAAATCTACTCTCTTTCAGCTTAAAACAGTTACCCCTCATCCTATCACTACACTCTCCAATCAAGAGTCCCTCCCCATCTCTCCTGTAGCCCCCTTTAAGCACTGAAAGGCTTCTCTAAGGTCACCCCAGAGCCTTCTCTTCTCCAGGCTGAACAACCCCAACTCTCTCAACCTCTCCTCATAGGGGAGCTGCTCCAGCCCTCTGACCATTTTTGTGACCCTCCTCTGGACTCACTCCAACAGATCCATGTCTTTCCTGTGCTGAGGACTCCAGAGCTGGATGCAGTACTGCAGGTGGGGTCTCATGAGAGCAGAGCAGAGGGGAAGAATCACCTCCCTCGACCTGCTGGTCACACTTCTCTTGATGCAGCCCAGGACCTGGTTGGCTTTCTGGGCTGCAAGCGCACATTGCTGGGTCATGTTGAGCTTCTCCTCAGCCAAAACGCCCAAGTCCTTCACCTCAGTGCTGCTCTCAATCCATTCTCTTCTCAGCCTGTATTCGTGCATGGGATTGCCTCGACCCACATGCATGACCTTGCACTTTGCCATGACTGGACTCCTTCTCACGAGACATTATCAAATAATAGATTTCAAGTGAAATTACATGATTTAGTGTATCAATCACGTAATGGCTAACTGAAGTAAAATCCAGATTTCATGCATCAAACAATGACATATCAGAATAGTAACCATGTCAGACAACAAGCAATGAATATATATTAATTTCTTTCATCTGAAAACATTCAATTTTTCTTTGAAACATACTAGCAGCTAAATTACTTATATTACCAAAATAATGTAATCACTTAAAAATTAATATTCAAACTACTTCTAAGCACAGAAGTACAAATTGACTCTAGTAACAACAGCTATTCTTATTATTGCAGTCTTTCTATCACTAAGGAATAGTATCACATTTTCATATCATTCTTGGGAATACCAGCTATTAGAACCAAACTCTAACACAAATTAATATGCAGAGATATTAATCAACAGGAGTAAGACTGTAAATCATACTAATTTTCCATTCATTTTAAAACCTAACACATATATCTATGAATAGTGAAAGGAAGAAATGTAGAAACCCAAAGGAAGATGCAGAATAAGGCAAATATAAAAGCAAAAGCAATTGCCACGCTTCTTTTTAAAAGTCATTATTTTTTCCTTATACTTTAGAAAACTATTAAAAAATGTCTGCATTAAGTTTTTGGATTGAATTCACAAACCAAATCCAAAACTTGCCGTTTCAACAAATTTGAGGATTGGGGATTTAAAATTAATTTATACAAATGATGAATTGGAATCTTACTTTTTTTCAACATTTACATATAAATGTTGTGTCTGTTATTCACTAGATAAACATTGACATCCATTCTTATCACACCAAAAATGCAAGTCCTCAAATAGGAACAGGCCAATCTTTATAACAGCACATGGCACTGTTGGTTTGTTTGGGTTTTGAATTCTGTCTGAATAGTGCCTGTTCCAGAAAGTCCATTAAACTTTGATTTGGTTCAAGATAACAAGAAAAAGCATCAGATGTCATTATTTTAATTAAACTCTAAAATGTGGATTTAGGTCAGGAAATAAGTGTTTCAGTTAACAGGATCTTACAGTGATACAAATTAGTTTTGTAGGTATCCCACTTTTTCAATGGGATCAATCCACACTGTATCAGGTGGCAGAGTAAGTTACAATAAAAACAATGACAGCATAGAAAGTACAAATTGAAATGCTCTTTGCTAATCTACCTACTAGAATCCCAAATCAAAAGCCAATCAACTATATGAAAGTTGTAAAAAATGCTTATACGACAGCAACTACAACTGCAGTATTAATGATGTCAGTTCTTTCTTCTAACTCTGAAAAAAAAAAAAAGGACAAATTAATTGGTTTAAGTTCAAGCCTCTCTAAATGAATTAAAAAACTCATAGCAGTCAAAAGTCTGTAAAATTGTTCAAAAGTCCATGAAAGAGATGCTAAATAGAATACTAAGTAGAGTGGGCTGTAATGAAGCCTGTTGATTTTTTGACCTATAGCAGATTGCATTGTTCTTTCATTCAATATGTTCATTCCCCATGGAAGGGAGTGTTCGGTCAATGAGAATGATTTGATCAACTACTGTAGGACACCCAAAAGATGCACTCACAAATGTTTCCCTGCACAAATTACTTCTTAGGGTATATAATATTTAGTTTAACAGAGCACTCAGCACAAACCTTTCCAGAATATCCTGTAATCACAGGATTGACATTGGTTCATTGCATATGAAGAATTTTTCCAGAAAGTTAAAGAATATTATTAAAATACACTTGCCGTCAATTATTTCTACTCAGCATATTTCTTAATATCATTCACAGCTAATTAATTACTAACATTACTAAATTAATGTTTACACAGAATCAAAATATTTTGCAATTAAATACTCTTGGCATTGTGTGCTCTAATTTAAGCTATAAATACTTCCACTGGGTATCAAATGCAATGGCACAATGTGTAAAGAAAACTGATTTGGTGGGGGGAGTTGGGAAGAAGCAAACATCCAGTAATAATTTCAACATTATCTTTCAGCTGCATGGATGTTAAGACGAAAAGTGCGAGTTTTGGGTTTTCTTAATGTTACTATGACAACTTTCACTACATCAAGTAGAAGTGTTCTAGGGATTCAAAAAAGCTTCTTGACCTTTGGCAAAATTTTAAATTCTCCAGGAGTGCTCTCTCCCTGTAGTGTCCTGTGGCTGAGACGAAACTTAAGGAGATAAAATTCTGCCTTCTCAGTTATATCTGTTGAATTCCATTTGAGTCACCAGTACTACACACAGGAAAAAAATCCTGGTCTGGTATTTAATATTAGAAAATCTCAGGTTTATTTAGATATACTTAAGTGGCTTAGTATTGTTATTAGTAGTCTAAAAACTAATTTCCAGCACCAATTAACTTTAACACTCAGGAGCCTTGAGTCTGCAATGCATTTATTCCTGGAGCTAACCCTCATTAATGCTACTGCCCCTTTGAAAGTACACAATCAAAGAGGGATAAATAACCCACGCATACACACACAAGAATTATCCACTTTGCAATAGGCTGTCTTCAAGAGCATGCAAAATTTTGAAACAAATTTTGCAAGAAAAAAAAAATTAAAAACCTGGTTGAAACTGGAAAACGAGATCTAACACAATGTGATTTTGCCAGCTACGGATCACACTAGGCTAACCTGACAGCTTTTCTTCAATAGATTTTCAACACAACATAAGTGAGGTACAAAGAAAATCTTATCTAACAGGATTTCAGAAAAGCATTAGAGATGGTGTCACATTAGAGTTAGTAGTAAAGTCAGAAAGTGAGGACTAGCAGCATAATTTAAAACACGCAAGGAATTAAGGAGTGTAAGGGAGAAGGAAAATGCAAACAGCGAAAGGGAATGCACCTGATAAGAAACAGGGTATTTCAAATTCCACAAGGGCGATTCTTGTGAAGTATTCTATTTAGGACTCTCATCAATAGCGCAGACAAAAACAGGAGTGAGCAAGTGACAGTATCTTTAATAAAGAGGAAGTTATCAGAGAGATTGAAATCCTGAGGACTGCAGCAAAATTCAATAGTATAAAAAGAAAGTCATTTTCTTGGCTAACTTGGAAGTCAAGCATGGAAAACAGATGAAGAAAGGATGTGGACGAAAGGAAAGTTGATCATAGAAAGACTATGACCTACAAATATAATAAAGCTGCAAGAGAATCTAATATGACCTTAGGACACACCAAGGAAGAAATACAACATAATTGTATAAGACATTCTCTGAATCCATGCTTATTCTTCAAGAAAGTGTTATTTAAACTAGTGTTGGTACAGAAAAGGACCCCTAGACTGAACAGGAAAACTAAGAACTGCCAATAAGGAGGTTTTGTTGTGCATTGTTTTGTGGGGGTTTTTTTAGGGAGTGGATGGGGTGTCTTAAATATAAATAAAATAATTACTAAAAGTAGGGCCAAGGGATACATAGCTTTGAAGAATTACTTTGATGCTAAAGGAAAATGCTGACAAAAAAATCAAAACCCACACACCAAACAAAACAAGCAGGTATTAGCTGGCCATTAGTAAATTTAGGCTAGAAATAAGAAAAATCCTAACCATTAGACCAATTATGTCTTTCACAGTTTTCCTGACAGTTTTAAACATAAAGCTACTAAATTAATGAAAATAATTACATGACATGGAATTTGCAGTATTAGGGGACAAAGCTTGATGACTTTAGAAGTTCCTTCTGGTTCAGTTTATCCATCACCTTTATCACGTTAGGAAAAACTAGTAACCTCTTTTTACACCTGGAAACCAGAAAGCAGCATATGCAGCTAAATTTACATTTAAAACCTGTTTTCTGCTGTAGAGGTCAATCATTCTGTCCAAAACAGTGACCTCAGGGGAGAGACTTGCCATGACACATACATAAAACACACTGTTCAGACACAAACCTTTTGAACCGTCTGCACATTTTCAGCATTATCAGCTCCTCATTATTTTGAGACTATTTGTAGATCTCTTTTAGCATCTGTCTATGGCAAGAAATAATAATGGCAAATGCAAAGTAAAACTTTTATTGATGAGTGGCTGACCTAAAACTTCATAGTCTTTAATATATTGAGCACTCCTTGTTCACAACACATTATCTACAATATATTCCAAAATGTCAAGCAAATATAGTAACAACAATGTATTACAGTTCTTGCTCTACAAAGAGAAAGATGTCGGAGATAGAGTAGCAACATGGTGTGTAGAAATTTTCACTTGTTAGTAATCCCTGGAGTATAAATTAATGTATTTTTAATGGATACATCACCTGTTTATTTCACAGAAAAACAGATACCAAAAAAATTTGTCTCTTCTCCCATCCCTGTTTCCTACCACTATTTCTCTTAGCCTTATCCTCACTTGTTTTCAGTGCCCATAGTTCTCTTTCTTCCAGCCCATTCCACTCTGCTTTTATGCATGTAGTCTTGGACAACACTTTAAACACCCTCCACACTTCGAAAGCTCATCCCCCTCCACAGATATTACGTGCAGCTGGTAAGGTCTGCTTTATATAGGAGAAAAAAATAATTAAAATTCTGAGGACTGCTCTGACAGTTGTATTTGTTTCTGCCAGTTGTATTTGTTTCAGTCTGTTCTCATGCTATGCTCCAAAGAAACCGATAAAAGCAAAAGAGCAGGTACATCCTGTACCATTATTCTGTCAAAACTGCATTAGAGATGCATTACTTTGTTAAGCATGAAAATAAAATAATCTCTTTCTAAAGTCCAGTTTCTCTTCATTTCTAAAGCAGCTTCACATTGCAGAATTGCCCTGTTTTTAAGTCACCAGTGCAAGAAACTTTAGCTTTGTGCTGGGAAGAGTTTGGGTTTTTTTCCTCTGGGATGATCACTACATGCAGTGTAGCATCCCGCCAGTCACAGGGGATTAGGATTTCAGGAGTTTACTAGATCTGTGTAACACCCTGTTAAAACCCCAACAACAACAACAACAACAACCCAACACACACACCCAAACCAGCAGCCTGGAAAAAATGAAAGCCAGCAATATACTTCATAGAAGAAGAACCAGCCTACCACAAGAAGGCTCATTTGGAAATGAGCTAGGGAATCCTGGCACCTCTGTCCTTCAGAACAAAACAGCTGGAAATTGGCAAGAAGATGACAGACAGATGATAGATAAAGATGTGGTCAACCAAGGGCCTAGCATTTTTCAGAAGCATTAAAATTTTTGTTATTCATATCTTCTGATTAATTTCTGTTAGTTACATTATCAACACACTTCTAGTGCACAATACAACACTAAGAAGGAAAAGCAGGTATGTAGAGACCAAGAATGCAGCTCTTTGACACAGAACTGTATCCTCAGTTCACCAGATGAAAAGCATGTACCTTGTAGAGGGCAAAGAACCACCATCACCTTTGTTTCTTTGTAAATAGCCTACATACACAACACACACTTCCGCCATGCTAAAGTATGCATTTCAGAGGAGTGAAAGGGAGGCAGCAAAAAGTTTTCAATTTATTTTTTTTTCAGTACTCAGTTCTCACTTCTCTTGGACTCCCAGATTTTCTGACATCTCTCGCAGACTACAAAGTTCATCCACTCATCCCCTAGTGGAATAAGCCAGATTCCATGTCCCTGAAATTAAAGTATTGCTACCTCCTTCATGAGGAGATCGGAGGACTCTCCTTCCTAAAAATAAATTACACAATCTAACTAGAAGATTGCGTTCCTGTGGGTGGCCATGGCCTCCCTGATCTCAGCCACAGGTTACCAACCACCCCTAGGACTGTGAAACTATACTCAAAACTGGGCCACCTGACTTATTCAACAGAAAAGTTACCCCACCAAAAAGTAAATACAACAAACTTCAGTCCACGTGATCCAGCTCCACACACAGTCATCTTGACATTTGGCCTGCCACAAGGGAGAGTGTTGCAAGAGCAGGATGAGCCTTCTGGAGTCAGATGTGTGTGGGTTACACGCATCAGGGAACCACAATCTAAGGAAAATAATTTGAATGCAAGCGAAGGGTTAGCAAAACCATAAACATTAGAGCAACCTGGTTTTTAACACTGAGAGCAAGAACATTTAATACACACGCACAAATTTTGATTTATCTCGATTGCTGAGACTGCATGCTGGAGAGTTGTAAAGGAAGTTAGGAAAATAGCATGGGGGGTGGGGGGGGGAGATGGGTGGACACAGACAAACCCAAACCAGTGTAAACTCTGCAATTTGGAAGTAAAAACACACTATCTGATCTCTTCTTAGCCACAGGAAGAGAACCAGAGTTAGAGAAGGGAGGGAGAAGCAGTTTTTTCTCAGCATTTCTTGAAGAGCTGACGAGAACAGAGCAGTGAGATGCGACGGGGTGGTGCAGCAAACAGGACTTACAGGGGACAGGCAGTGCCACCTCTAGCAAAACATTGTTACGGCTTCCCCGAGTAGAACATCTGCTCTCAGTAGGAAAAGGGATACAGATCTTAGAAGCTGAACAGTGAGAACCCTTCTAAACACGAAGAACAAATCACAAAGCAGTACAGCCGGAGGAGGGAGAAGGTGACTGACTATCACAGCGTTGCTCAGCTAGGACGAGAGCCAGTATATTCTTCAGAGGCAGTAATCCTCCTTACTATGTATTGTTCAGTTTTAAATATGTTAAAATACATTTTTTTATACTTAAAATATTATGGGCAAAACCAAAAGAGATCTTGTATATAAAGTCAAAATTGTTTTGCTAGTACAACTGAAATCTTAACAGTCTAATAAAATAATGTAATTATTAGTCCAAATTTATCACAGGAAAAGGCAAAAAAAATATTAGTCCACAGAAAAAAAGAAGCCTTAATATTTTCAAATTAAAATTGTTACACACACAGTTGCTTTCCCCATGGTTATGCTCACCCTTGCTCTGTTCCTCTGAGTCCTAAAGTCAATGGCTTCAGTGTGGCCACAGGAGACGCAAAGCAAGTCACACACATGCTGGGTTTTTCATTGGGAGGAATATGATGATGGTGGTTTCTTCTTCATCACTCCAGGATCTGATTGGGGATTTCTATATGTTTCCTAACACACTTTACACACTGCTTTTTTTGTTGCTGGTCTGCAAGTTCATATTTTATACAAATTTACTATATATGGTGTGCTTTACATATGTTAGATAGTATTTCTTTGTTATACTAAAAGCCAATTTTGTCCATTTCCCACACCTGAAGTTTTTTTACCGAACACTGGAGGTTTTTGTTACAATCCCGAGAGTCTCCAGTGTCAGTTTGTGTATATTCTACTGTAATCCCCTACTTGCACTCCACTTCATCCCACTTTCAAGGCCTCTGCTGTCATACCAGCCCTGTATTTCTGCCTTGCTCTAGAGTAATAAATATCTCATTCTACACAGAACAACTACTCATTACTATTATCTGCATGAAAACTAATTTTGTGCCATGCAAAGATATGCATAAGCAAAAAAAAAAAAAATCAGGCACAGCCACCTGGTCAGACAAAAAATTGTTGTCACAGCAAGTCCAAGTTGAAACAAAGCTCCAGAGAAGTCAAGATGAGTTCAAGACAAAGTCTGAGAAGCCTCAGTCCAAGGACCTTGGAAATTTAGCGCAATGCTTGGGGCAATATGCTGTTACTGTGCTACAGGACTACACATTTCAATCCCAGTCAACCACACCAGTATAACATCAGTCTCACATGAAGACTAAGCTTCATTACTTCAGTGGTCCCTGGCAAGAATTTGTTCCTAGCCTCAGCCAGTACACAAGCACAGGGACCTCCTTTCAGAAACAGCAGTGGACAGGAACACCAGTGGCACTGTAGGACAGAGCAAAGAGAAGCAGGAAATCCATCCAGGCAGCTTTGCACAGCATCTTCTCTCGTTCATGCTCGTCTTGCAGTTACACCTCAAAATCCTAACTGCTTTCAAGCAGTATTTTACTACTAAGCCTGATTTAGTAAACAAATAACTTAAAATCATTTACTGAGGTCTAAATTGCTAAAATGCCTTCTATTGGCTTTCTGAGAGCATTTGATGTAAAGGCTCCCTGAAAAATGAAAAGTGCTGAGCCTCTAATTTGGAAATTTTGTTTCTCTTGGGCTTCCAGGCACTACCCTTAATTTCAACTGTTGGCAGTAAACAACTTCAATGTGAGGGCTATTAAGAAACAATAACTCAGAGTAAGCCTCATGGGTGACAGAGACACTGTTGCCAGGATTCAGTTTAAAACTGAACAGACACAAATATGGAGAAAATGCGACTCAGCTGCATGGATTAACAAGACAGAAATAACATTCTGGATAACAAAACTTAATATTCTGATTTATATGTGTGTGATTTTATTAAGTATGTGTCATTAAACTTGTGAGTAACCTGTTAGAGACTCTTTATTATGACATGTGGACGTGCTACTGAACTTAAAAATAATTCCTAAACAGTTTTAGGTACTACCCTTAGAATGTTTTAATATGAAAATAGAAGGGTTCTTTCTCAATCTTTTCATTCACATTCTTTTTATAAAATACAAAGAGATTTTGTAACACAAAAATGGGTTTAGATATGGTAATAATCTAATGCTTTTTATCCCATACGTGTGCGGAAATACTAGAAGTCAAACACTTCTAAGCCTTGCCCCCTACTCTGCTCGATACTCCCACAACAGTTCTTAAAAACTGCTGTGGATTTTGAGTCAGAGTAATGCTGTGGCTGTTTCATGGCATAGCCTGAGGCAGCAAACGCTCTCAGCCCTCAAACATTATCCTTCAAAGTTTTTAGAAGTTTCTCAATTCTTTGTTTAGCCGTCACATGGAGCCTCTCACACAAGTTTCACACAACCCAACACTGAAAAGAGTTAAAAATCTATCTACCTTTATAAATAATTCATTACAGAAAATACAACATGTATCATGCTGACTGTATTTCATTTTAAACTAGAGGTGTCCATTCTGCTAGTGGGCATTGAAGGCCAGTTTCTCAATGAGTCCATAAACATCACTTGATTAACTTTAATAAAGACATTTAACACTGAATGTGTTCAGACTGAATTTCAGCTTATAATTGTGGACAAATAATTTAAAAATAATTTAGTAGGGTTCCACCTGGTTAAGTTTCTGCATTTTCTCTTGAATGACCAGAGATGAATAAGAAAAATAACACAAGTTTCAAGAAAGTTAGGAAACAGATAATTTTGAACATAAGAACTATTAGATATTAAGGGCAAATCAGATGTCACATGTATTCTGGCAACAGTACATACATGGTTTTATCTGGATAGAGCAGTTCTTATTTCTCTAAATTCACAGCAAAAATATAATGTTAGACTTGCAGAAGGAATCAGTTACAAGACAAAACAACTGCTGATGAAAACAACACTTTTCAAAATAAACATTTGATTTTCAAAGTTTTCATGCTCTGAAAGCATAATTAGCTAACAGGCATTAAATACTTAGGTTTAAAAACATGCTTTGAAAGCAAGCTTGATTTGTAGCTGGACAAAACAACTAACCAACCAAAAAAAAAAAAAACCAACAATAAAAAACCCTCAAAAACTTTACATGCAAAATTAAGCAAGCAAACAAAAAAGCTGCAGCTTTTCTTTCTGCTGCAGATTCTGAGTCATGAGTCTGGGTTATCATGCCACTGAGGTGGACTCATTATGGTGACCTGCACCAACAGAAAATTCCCCAGTTTCAATGAATTTACCACCAGAATACTGTTTGTGATGCAAGTTTGGAGAAGAATCTGTAATACTGAAGATTAATAACAAGCACTTTTGGTGTTGCTTCTACATTTCTGTATAATAGCAGAATGAAACTAGTAAGATGCATCTGTTTTACTGCTGCCATTCAAAACTCTCCGGTGGCAGTAAAACCGTTAAGAATTATATCACTTCAAGGCTGCTGCTCGGAAAAGCTACCAAGAACAAAGGACAACTAAGATATAGATATAAATATTATGTTTCCACCTCTGCCTCCAAGGCAATGAAGATAAAATGTTTTAAATAGGGTGCATCCCCTTTTCACAAGAGTGAGAGGGAAAGGAAGAAAAGATCTCTGCAAAATTCCTCCCTTTATGTTTTGAATGCAGCCAGACATGTAAGTTGCCAGAGACACCAGTTAAAGGACAGGCTCGTGCAGAACCGCCTGGCACCGTCCGGACCCTGCCTGAGACACCCAGTTCTGGCCCTGAAGGAGAGCCAGTCTCTGTCCACAGCTCTTGCTGCCTAACAGGATGCTCTGAATCAGCCGATAAACAGTAACCGGCTGCCTCTAGTCTTCTATATTGTGGCTGTGAACTTGCCTGCAGGACGAGTGTTTGCAATTGCCTCTTTAGTCCAAAAACATTAGCTTTTTGTGTAAATTAACTTTTCACTGTCAAAGTCCTACCCAGCAACATTAAATACAGGAGAAATGCGGCTCATTAGGGACACATTGTGCCAAGTGAAACAATAAATAGGACAGATTTTTATCTTGGTTATTCTGGAATAAGTCAGCTACAATTTCATTGACTTCCACAGTATTAGTATAATTCATAGTTTCTTGTGGATATACTCCAGCATAAACGAGGTTAGAATCAGGGTCATCCCAGGCAGATTATACCATATCTCATAAAGGGCTAAAGTAGTAGCCATGATTACTCACTCTCAGTTAGTTGAAACTCTAAATTTTGACAGCACTGCTTGCATATGTAGGACTGGGAAATTATTTTTTTTTCAAAGACATTAATTTTGAGCAGAAGTATGTTTTAACTTTCATTAATCTTAAACCTTCAGTTATGATTAAGGAGATCAGCATCAAAACCAAATGAAAAAATTGAGCAATTTTACTTACTTGAGTTTAATAACTTCTTAATTTAAGATAGGATATTTGTTTTCACATAAAGTATCGGCAATCTTTTGGATTAGAATACCTTCCCTTTCAAAAATGAAGGAAAAACCACTCCATTTGTGATTCCTTTGACATTGTATTACCCCACTATATAGAACAGCTCAAGTTCTCCAGACCAAAGCTGACATTCAGAAAGCAAAATGATCAAGACATGTCAGTAACTTAGCTCAATTTCTAAATATTTGGGCACTGTGCATTCTTCTGTGCTTTCAGTTGAGCACAAAGACTTTGAAACCTACCCTCATTTTTTTCCTGCTTTACTATTTTGAAGAGAACTTATTTATATTGCTAAGTTTTTGGATATTCACTATGATTGTCCAAATCGTTAGATGAGGGAGCCTAGGTATTATGCAATAATCATAATGTTGATTAAAAAAAGAACTAACAATGAATTAAAACGTTTCTAGTGCTACAGGATGAAAGACAAAAATAAAAAATATTATCCTAAAGGATTATATTTTTTTAACCGGTCTCCCTGGCCCATCAAGTTAAGAGTTCAAAATTCCTGATCTTTTGTTGCACATTTCTGCCTGTCTACATCTGGAAACTATTTCTTGATCTTTTTAACTTACAAATATCAAAGCTGTGGTTTGATTTGCTGTTGTAGATGCTTTGTGTAAAGAAATTTCTCATATTCTTATTACTGTGGCTAAGAAAATGGGAAACAGTCCTTCTGAGAGCCTTTGTCAGGTTTCACGCTCGTCACAAGCCAGCTGGTCCTTAAAATTAATTACAATTGGTTACCTTGGTAACACTAAATCATGCTTGAAAGTTTCAATATTGTTTATCCTCATAAGTTTCCACAGCAATCTCAGTTGTAAGGGTGAAAGATTGGGGAGTAAAGTTCAGCAGAAAAAGCTATCTAAACTGACCCCGCCACTGAATCAGCACCCCCTTCTCTCTCCACCTTTCATAAGAGCATTAGTAGCTTGTTGCACTCTGTTTTAAAAACATTTGAACTTTTGGTATCTACCCTTAAAAGGCTATTCATCAAATGCCTGCTGTTCACATCGGATACCTACTGTTCAAGTCATAGATTCTTAGATCTCTGCTAAATTGATATTGATTTCATATGTTCAATTAAAAGCATACGATAACTGGGTTGAAAGCAGAGACTGAGGAGCTTGTTATGTTGTTTTCAAATAGGGTAGAGAAGAACAAAGCTACTTTCAAATACATCAGGCTATTCCCAGCAGTCCAAATTCCTCCTGTGATTTAGTATAAAGAAGCATCAGAAGAACATTAAGCCTTGCTCTGTTCCTTAGATTTGGAACAGAAATGACATTTTACTAGTATGATGGGCTTTTCAGTATATAGTTTTTCCTGCAGGGTGAGGAGTGAAGGGTTATAAACTCTGCACTTAAGTGCCTGAGTATATTTTGACAACCCTTCCTTTTCTACCTTAGGTTTGAAAGATTTTAAAGGTAAATATCTTATTTATTCTGCAATTGCCAAATTTGTAGCTTAATTTTCTGCTTGCTACAGAAGTGGTTTGTGACTCTCCTTTTTCAAATTTGGTATAGTAGGAAACACCTAGTAGTTAACAGTTGTGATCAAAGCTTCTTTATGTTAAGGTAAACTGCTGCCTGTTTTCACTGGACTATTTCTGTCCCTGTAAAACATAAGCTGACACAGTCATTCCACTTACCTGAACTATACGATCTCTCCACCATGAAATTTGCCCCCTGATGTGAAATACAAGGAAAAAGTAGCCTTTTTTTGGGTGCAGAACTCTTTTTTTGCCCTCCTACAACCAAGGCACTCCTAACATCCCCACCCTGCAAATGTTTTTCCACGGTTGCTTCTTTCTCTGCAAAGCTCGGGGATGAGGAATTACACTAAATTAAAATACCCTCCCTCTTTACAAGACCATGGGACAAAACTGGGAAAAAAAGCTTTGGGTTTCAGCAAGTTATGAGTCTTGAGAGCAAAGACGTGGCAGGAGAGCACAGACATGTGGCAGGAGAGCACGTAGATAAGGCTCAGCATAAGAAGAAAAACTGTGACTAAACTTGTTAATAATAGACCTTTCAAGTCTCACTCATTTGTCTCCTTGTCATCTCCTCCACACAGCCACCTGCTAAAGTGTTCATAGTGACCTACCCTCTTCTATTCCTGATCTATGTGCCAGTCACCCATGCTGGACACTTGAAGTGGAAGCCACCACGTTTGTGCGCTGCAGAGAAAGCACCTATCAGGGCCTCACCCCTTCTGAAAAGAAGTAGAGCCTCCTCCAACCCTCTGTAGAGCCCAACTTGGATGTACACACTCATCTCATGAACCACAAAGCAAATAACCAACTCAGACACCCCCATGATAATGAGACCCAATATAGGCAGACGCATGCATTGTCACTCCAGAAAATTGCAAGAGAATTTCACTAATTTACCTACCCCTTTAGAGCCTGGAGTAAGGACAGAAAAAAGTAAACTGACAACTGCTGAGCTGAAGAATACAATGACCTCCATCAGTAAAAATACCAGTATAAATTGGTGTAAAATAACGTCTACTCAGAAGGTGAAGGATGAGGTGCAATTGACCTTACTTTGCAATTGAGGCATGCATACAGGCAGAGTTCTGGCACTCATCATGAAAGCATGTAAAAGGCATTTATTGGAAAGTGCTACTTAAAACATGTCCCCTTTTTCATAGCTGGAACTGGAAAATGTGCTCTTCACACTTTTCCAGTTTCACAGAGAATTGGCACCACAGACACAAGGGGTCCATATTAGCCCAGAATAGCAGACGGAACACATTAACATTCCTCTTTGCTTTCACATGTTATATAGATGATTTCAGGTATTTCTTCTGAAACTAATACGACATGTAAAACCAAAACCCTTGACCAGAACAAACTATTCATTGAAGTGTAAGTGCAGGGTAGCTGAACACTGACATTTCCCTGCTCTTTGTGCTTCTCTCACTGACACAAACCATATAGAAAGAAGTAGGCTAATCAGTACAGAGCTGTAAGAACAAACCTGGGACATACAGTGATAGAAAGTCCTCTATTATCCAGCAGGAGGAGAAAGAGGCAGGACAGAAAAGCATATAATTAAAACACTCACTACATTCCTCCTGAACAGAGACAAAAACACAGGAGTACCCAGTAGGTGAATTAGATGCACCTTTTCTTGAAGTGATTCTTTCATACAACAGCCTGTTACTGCTTCATTAACTCCACAGATCTGGGGCTGGCATGTACAGCACTGCTTTGCCCTTTGGATGCTACTCCATTCCAAGGCAGTCTTTCATTACAATTAATATTAGTTAAGGACAAATCAACAAGAATAAAGATTGAAGAACTGAGTCATTGGAATTGATGTGTTATGATACTGCAGTTTTCAAAAGTTGACACAGTCTGTCAGAGACCTTGGGCTTTTTAGTTAAGTTCAAATCCAAGCTTTTATCCCAAATTTGTCTAAAGCCTAGCTTTCCTCATCTCATATTGTCCCCACACATCTTTCCTTGGCTAAACACATCTGTCAAGAGACATACAAAATTTTACCCTTGCAATCCCTGTGCCACTGTATTTTTCACAAATACAAGGAGATAAACAGCATTTAAAACCTGATCAATTTTTCATACAGCTCTTACGTGTCATAGAATCCACCAGCTACACTGCTGTTTCAGCTTGAGACTTCTTTACAGGAGAAACCACCAATCAAGTTGAAACATCCACTAAGGTGGATGACATCTCGAAATTTGTCCCCCCTAATGAACTTAAAAACTGTAGCTTGGGCTCAGATCTTCTGTGTGACAGGCTAATATAGTACCTCACTGGTCTACCCAGCTCACTGGGTTTTTTGTTCTTATTCTTATTCTGTCTGTATGGGTATCTGCCCTCTGTGCATGCTGCTCATCAGATAACACTAGGTTGCTATAGTGATTGCTTAAAAAACAGGAAAAAAAGCGAAAGCTGAATTGTGAAGAACCCTGAGGGTAAAAGTTGAATAAATGACCAGTCCTGAAAATGAAACGTAAGTACCATTTTTCCTGAATTCTGCTGGAAATGTTTGCAAGGGAATATACTGGCCTTTAAGAAAAAAAGGCAGCTCGTTTCTTCTATTAAATCTTTCTGATTGTACCTATGTTGGAGGGGATCATAAAAAAGGGGCAAGGTGAAACAGTGACAAAAATTTTGTAATATTAATTTTGTACTTACCCAGGCAGGTTTTTTGTTTCAGGATCAAATGCAGACAAAATTACCCTCACTTAACACAAAGTAATATAAATCACAAGGAATCACAAGGAAGTTAAATAAAAGGCCAAAAAGGGTCATTGCTTCCTGAAACCTGAACTCAATCACTCTACATTACTGTTTCAGACAAAGATTTATATATAAAAGCCCTTTTCTTAACAAAAAAGTGGATGTACACAGACACATGCACTACAGTTTTTTAGGTAATGAATATTTATACACACAGACAATTTATAGAGGAAACACAAAGTTAGAACCAAATATCTAATCAAAGCCAGCATTTAAGGCCTCAAAATGTTTTAATTTGAAGCTTAAATCATCACACAGATGATTCACAGATTTCCATCAGTGAACCTAAAGAACCCAACCTGCATTGGAATATACAGTTGTATACTGGTATATACATTACCTAGATAGTACTTCATCAACCATCATGCCCCTCTGTAACTCCATTTGCCCTACTACAGTCTAGAAGGTAGATGACTGCAATCCACTGACAGCCTCTTAGGAAGAACTGAATGTCCCGTAGAGTTCAAAATAAATTAGTGAAAACTCAGAACAGCAAGTCTCTACTCAGTGAAAGAGGAGAAAGAAACAGAAGTTGGGACCTGAAGTCACTGACACAAAAGGCAGCATCAGCATCCCCTCAGGGAACCCTGTGGCTTTAAATAATTAACATCAGTTAAAACAATCACTTGAAAGCTATGACTCAAACTATCTGGTTTGCTGCAAGTGGAATAATTAATATACTATTAAAATCAACCACAGAAATAGATATCAGGAGAAGCACCTACTTATAATATTCAATGATTGTTTTAGCCAAACATTCAGTACTGCTACAATAATTTTCAGAGGCACAAATATCTCTAGATTTGCATGACATTGGTTTGGTGAATTATTTCAGAAATACAGGCATATTTGAAGACAGTTCCATGGACAAACTAAACGTTCATTGTGGACCCCAATTCTGTCTAGTTCTGTATACCAGAGGATTTAGCTCCCTATCACCAGCATCTTATACAGTGATCATCATAGCTCTAATTTTAGTGGATTTAATAATCACACTAATATTCTTTTCACTTTAGAGGTTCATCTACTGGGATATGTCAATACTCTCAGCAGGTGATAAACACTCCAGTGTCTGAAATTTGTACTGAAATATCAAAACACTTAACTTGTATGCTTGGAAGCTGTTGTATTCTTTTAGTATAATTTAATTCCTTATTCACAAGAAGTTTAGGGCACAGTACCGTCTTTTCAGCACATGGGGAACTTGCAATAGCTTTCACTTCATTATTCTGTTTTCTTAATTAAAGGTGAGTACTTGATCTTTCAAGACACATAGCCCTTGTTCTGATCTCTGATTGAAAGAACAGGTTGTAAGCTATATAATGTATAAGCTACCTGATAAATACCCATCATCTTCTGACTTCTGTAAGGATAACCCAGCACTAATTTAACCAAGACATTCATAAAAAATTATGCTCTTGAATATTCAAACACAAGAACATTCTCAGGTACTGAAAAATGCCCTTGATATACCTCCTTCAAGGGAACTAGCTAACCAAAGGGGAATCTAAATTTTAATAAAATGAAGGAATCTAATCTGAAAAATATTTAGACAAAGTTTCAGGTAAACAGCACAATTTATTGTCATTCTCCTGATTATCTAATTTCAAAGCTTAACAAAAAAAGTGATGATTTTAAGTTTACTACTGTATCTGGGTGGAAAAAAAGTTTATTTTCTTCCCTTCTCCGGTTTTAAATGGCAGAAACAGGGCACACAGGCAGGCAGAAGGAAGAAAAGAAACTTTATCAACTAGCAGGAGATTGTAAAGCCCATTACAATTCTGAGAACAAAAACTGCTTCAGCTACATTTTAAGTAGATACTTTCTGATACCTTGTGTAATTTATGGGCAGCTGCAAGTCTAGAAGCATCTATGACATCCACAGAATTCCATTCCTATAATGAAGTTAACTAAGGGTATTTAAAATGTCATTTCTTAATCTAAAACTGAATAAAAGCCATAATTTCTCTTATGGGTATTTAGGCATTAGAGATGAAGCAACTACACAATGGGAATTCTAAAAGTAATTACTTCCCATACATTTATATTCCAGCCCAAAGAGCTAGTACCTGCTGGTTGCCTTTCCTATAGAGAATTACTTGAAAGTTTTTGCATTCTCTCCTAGGGATGAAATACAATAGGAATCTAGAGAGAACATCAATTTTCTTTGCTTTTCTAATGTTTACAGCTTCCCTGTAGTATTTATCAAGAAATGTACAACTCCCCATAGTTAGAGCCATGCAGGTTAACAGTAGGAATTCTTGGTGTTGATGGAGCTATTGATCATACAAACATTAAAATTATGTCTCCTGTAGTAAAGGCCAATAAAACAGAAGTACATTAATCAGGAAATCAATATGCTTGTCAATAGAAAGGCTAACTTTGACAATGTAATGCAGCAGGCAGACCTATTGGATGGTGGACCAAAACACAAGTAACCCAGGTAGTGACCTTTTTGTCTGACTTCTGGCTGTGCTGGAATACTGTATGAATGACTGGAATGTACAGAATGAAAGGAGGGAGGCCAGGAGTTAGCTGTTTAAATTGTTCCGTAGGAACAAACTTTAATTTATTGCTACAGTGACCTTTAGTTGTTTACTTCAAAAAAAACCCAATCAAACAAACAAACAAACCTGCCCCCCAGCCACCCTGCCCCAAACCCACAAAAAACCAACACAACAAAAACTGAAGGAGGAAAAAACACACCGCCCCAAAAAAACAAAAGCAAAATAAAAAACCAACAACCAAACTCCAAACTTATGGTTCCTGCTTTTTAGTAGCTCTGTGTTAAGGGACACCATTAGTAGCATCCAATTCTAAAATTATTTGATACTTGGAGGGGAAAAAAAGGCTGAAATGCCATCTTTATAATTTTCTCTTTAAAATATTAACACTATTCTTTTATATAACAGGTTCATTATTCATTCTTTCAAAGCCTTAAATAATTATTTGAAGTATAAGAAACCATACTTCAGGTGTGGTCTGTCCATCAGACTGGAAATAAAGCATCACATATTCTCATAGACAAACATATATTTCACCACCTTCTTCATATGGTTTAACTGAAACAACCTATTTGAATCTTTGAGGAGAAATCCTAGACCTTAGGAGATGGTACAGTTTAACTGAGCTCTGCACTCTGAATGAGCATTTCTAATGTTCTCAGATTGAGCACTGGGCTGCAAAATGCTTTGAACAATTTACTTCATTTTTTTTCTCCAATTGCTAAAGGACAAAGTTACTGAACAAACACTTGAATATTCTTATATGAAAAGCAGAACTATATATGAGTTAATTGGGAAAATTGTTCTTCTGAGTTATATTTAAATATTTTACAAAGTTTTGATGAAGAAATGTGCATTAAACAATAGAAAAGCCAGTAGAAAAAAACAGTTTATTATAGCCGATTTTATAATTAAAAAAATATTGCAAAAAGTTTTCTTAGAGCTGACTCTGAAAAAGTAAATTTGTAAAAAATTTGTGTTCAAAACCATTTTTTCTGAGTCAAACTACTATTTTTTAGAATTTCAGGCTATTAGCTCTGAAACATAGTTGTGATTGATACGAAATGTTTTGAAATACTGTAATTGTCTATGACATGAACATTTCCACACCCAATTATTATTTCAGTGGTATGTACAGAAAAATAGGTTTTACTTGTCTTAAACAACTGATTTGTTATCTCCTAAGTCTGGTTTACATGTAAATCTTATAATGATTTTCACGAAGGGAGAAGTAATGAATGATTCCTGACTTTCTGTAATGCTCCTTTCACTTGTATATCTGGACAATATGTTATAAGGTGATACACTATTACTACTGCTGATGTCAAAAATTATTTTTAAAGCTCATTGTTGAAGCCAGTCAGGGTACTTCCAGTTGTATCAAATTTACTTGAAAAACAGAGACAATAAAAATATCTCTCCCCATCACCATCTTGAGTGTTCTCTAAAGCTAAATATGTGCTTGTTGTGTTCAACTTTCCCACTATACAATCTAGGAAGAAAAAATACCCTGGTCTGAATCTAGGTACTATTATCTAAATCAGTCTTCCACAGAGCAGCTCAACCTTTTAATTTGTTTATTTTAAACACTTCATACTAGGACAAAATAAATTCTGAATTTTACAAATTCCATATACAGAATTGTTTAGACTGGCCAGTGCAGTCCTGACCAGTTTATCCTGTATTCCTGCTAAATACACTGATTAAAAGAGACCAAAAGCTGTCAGGAACTAAAGAGCTAGGGTTTGGGTATGGATGATTCTGTGCATCCAACTTCAGATCAATTACTAAGCTTCTGTCAGTGGATCATGTGTTCTGAGGAGGAATAAAGAAGAAAGATCTGCTCACTGACTAGCTAAATAGTACTGAATATACAAACCAGACAAATTTATCAAACAGAAAATGAGCTATATGTGTTACATAGTATATTAGGTGTATTTGGAAAGAAAGGGAAAATAAAATAAGAGGGGTAGGCCTACCCAAGACAGAAGCAACATCTGCTAGAAAAGAATTGGGGTTATTCAGCCTGGAGAAAAGAAGGCTCTGAGGAAACCTAACAGCAACCCACCAGTACCTGAAGGGGGCTACAGGAGAGGTTGGGAGGCACTCTATCAGGGAGTGTAGTGAGAGGACAAGGGGTAACGGTTATAAGCTGAAAGAGGGCAGATTTAGATTAGATATTAGGAATAAATTCTTTACTGTGAGAGAGGTGAGGCACTGGAACAGGTTGCCCAGAGAAGCTGTGGATGCCCCATCCCTCGAGGTGTTCAAGACCAGGCTGGTGAGGCTTTGAGCAACCTGGGATAGTGGGAGGTGTCCCTGCCCATGGCAGGGGGGTTGGAACTCTATGATCTTTAAGGTCCTTTCCAACTCTAACCATTCTTTGATTCAATATGTATATACACACACATATTCATTAGATAGGCAACTGAATTGGAGCCCAATACACAAATGTGTCAGTATTAATAAGAATATCATATGAGTCAGTCACAAATATAACCTCCCCCTTCAAAGAAAAAGAAAGAAAGGAAAAAACAAAACAAAACAAAACAAAAAACAATGAAAGAGAAAACCCCCAAACCTCATAAACAAGCATGTCTCATCTTGGACCTGTAAGTTACTAGTTACTGAAATGAAACAAACAAACAAACAAACCAACCAACCACAAAACCAAAAAAACTAACAAACAAAATAATAATAAAAAAAAACAACAACAAAAACCCAAACCAAACCAAACAAACAAACACACAAAAAAACCAACCTAAAAAATAAAAAGCTGCAGATTCATTTTAGGATTCCTTTTGGATGCACATTGAAATAAAAACCAATCTGATACAATCCAAAGTGTATAGGAATAGTACAACATAATGTTAATCCTGCATCTTGTTAATAAATTGTACATGGTGTCAAAGTTTAAAATTCCTAAATTATAGTTCAACACGTCTCTAAATTTTATTCTCCCAAGCTAAGTTCTGAAAGTGATTTTCTTTTCTCTTTTTCTCAATTAGAAAAGCATTGTTTTGTCTCTCTCAACTCTCATTTTCTCTCTTTTCCTGTCTGTGTTCCTTTTCTCTATTATTGCTTTGGTGCTAAACATTAACAAAGCTATAACTGGTACAGGCCTAGGCAGCTATTTTTAGGGCTATTTTGTTTGACTATTTATGAGCTTATAAAATCCTCCTTAAGTATCAGAAATCCATTGCCTGTATCTTATGATGTTCTACATTCTTTCAGAGTGAAATCTGGAGAGGATTCAGACAATCTCACTCAACTAATAACTCCAAAGTCAAATGCTTGATTCAGCAATAAAGTATGACTTTGTAAAATAAATAAAGTTTGGAACATTTGCTCCTTTAGGAACAAACAGACTTCATCACAAAAGAGATTGACCTTGTAGCCCAATCTGATTTATCAGTAATGTTGGTGATTGCCCCGGTGCTGCTGGAATACAAAACCATTCCATGGCACTAGAAATGGGTCTTTTAACAAAGATTAATGTTGACCATTGTGGTAACTCCTCTCTAGTTCTATTTACTTTTCTAACTGTGCTAGGACATGGGATTGTGAAGCCATGCAGTTTCTGTCCTCTCCAGTATTTTCTATTAACAGGCTCCTCCACTTTTATTTTTGGTCACTTCCCTTCATTTTCAGATATATTTCCCCACTTACACCTCAAATATGTTAATTTTCGTTGAAGATATTTATGGACCAGCAGTCACCACACAATCTAAGTGCTAGAAATTTATTTTTATACTTATCACATTATTTCTCTCTCACATGCATATATGACCCAGTTATAGTGCAGAATTAATATGTACTTCATAACTGAAAATAGTCCTGGCTTTGGAAAACAAGTTAGACAGACTTACATTGAGAACTAAGGTTCTAAACTTTTTTTCTCATGACAGATAATTATAAGCACATTTATCACTCACCTATCACCATAGAACCATTACAGCAACAACAATCCACTTCTGCAGGTCAGCAATGAGAATATAGCCAGCTGACCTCTCTATTCAGCATTTGGCAGGCTGCATCTAGAGTTCTACATTCAGGTCTGGTCCCCACAATTCAAAAAAGACCAGAGAGGGTCCAAAGGAGGGCCATGAAGATTACTAAAAGGGCTAGAGAACCTGCCCTGTGAGGAAAGACTGAGGAGTTAGGTCTTTTCACCCCAGAGAAGAGAAGGCTTAGAGGGGAACATATCACAGTTTTCCAGTACTTAAAGGGCAGCTACAACAAGGACAGAGGGTCTCTCATCACAAGTAGCCACGTGGAGAGGACAAGAGATGTGTACAAGTCACACGAGGAGAGTCTTCATCTTGATATAAGGAATAAATTTTTTACAGTGAGAAAAATCAGTCATGGAAAACCTCCCCAATGACATAGTAGGGTCCCCATCATTGGAGGCTTTCAAGACACAAGCGGACAAGGCATTAGATAATCTCACCTAGGCTCCCTTTTCCACAAAAGGTTGGACCAGGTGATCTCTCAGGGTCCCTTCCAACCTGGGATGTTCTATGATTCTATGATCAGAGATTCAGCATGCTTGGGATAGAAGTTCAATAGACACTAAAACCTGTTGGCACAAAAGGAAAGCTTAGAAGAAGCTTACAATTTTCTCATGTCTGCCTGGTGTCTCTACAAATTCCTACAAGCATTTTTAAAATTGTGTGTTCACTGCTACTCACAGAAGATCCCATACAGCATGCATGAAACCATAATGATCATAAACTCAGTCACATGAGCTTAACTAAAGCACACTTGTTCAACTTGGCTATCCAAAATCATCTGCATCCCTCTTCATAGGAGTAGTACAGAGCACAATGGAGAACTTCAAGGTGAACACATAATTACAATGCTTTGTTCCTGAAACAATCACTTAGTTAACTGGAGAGCTACCAGGGTTGATTACCTCTTAAAAGCTACACATGAAACTGTGGAGTGTGTCTTGGTCAACAAAAACAACATATAATGACACATCATAACAAAACCAGACCATTCAGATCGCCATTCCAATAAATTTTAGGTTAAAGATAGGAGAGCCAAAAAATACACCCTCCCAGTGTAATTGCAAAGTTAAGAAAGTTTGCCAAGAACACTAATCAAATAGCATGGAAACATTCACATCAGATAGTAGAAAAGGAACTAAGTAAGAAAAAATGAGTAAGGGGCCGAATTTTGTAGGGCTAAAAAGGAAAAAAGTTGGGAAGTAAGAGAAGGAGACAACTGTCTTATATGAAGGTGTGAAAGTAAGATATGAGGAACTGAGGAAACAGATTAGATAACAAGTTCTGGAAAGAAAATATAGCCAAAAAAGGAAGCAAGATAAGCAAGTAATTTGAAGACCAATTTTATTTTTCATTCAGTGCTACTCAAGCAAGTTCACAAAGAGGAAGAGAAGAAACAGAGTTTCATCCTAGGGCAGGAAAATGTAAATTTCCTTCTTGTTCCAATTATTATATTATTTTCTTTCATTTCATAGTTTTAACTAAACATTAAAAACCTCACTAATTAATTTAATGATCATGTCTATGAATTAATATCACATATATTACTGAAACTGGATTGTGAAGTATCAATAAAAATGTGATTTTATATATAAAATTTATCTGATATTTTGTTCTTTGAGCACTTCCTCAGAATAGGAGACAATAAGCATTGCTATTTTTAGCTATGTTTCCTTTAAAGGAGTACAACACATGTATTCGTTCAAAAAAACAGAAATCTTTGAAAATCAGAACTAGAAGTTTAAGGATTTTTCCACATTTAAATTTTAAGGTATCTGTAAAGCTTCTTATTGACACATTTTTTTTTTTTGCATCAACACAATCCTGTGTAACTAGAAAGCACGTGAAATTAACACTAACTTCCAGCTATTCCTGACCTCTCATTTAAAAAGGTACCTAATTCACAGACAAAATGATAGAATGGTTTGGATTAGAAGGGACCTTAGACATCATCGAGTTTCAATCCCCCTGCCATGGGCAGGGACACCTCCCACTAGCCCAGGTTGCTCAAAGCCTCACCCAGCCTGGCCTTGAACACCTCCAGGGATGGGGCATTCACAGCTTCTCTGGGCAACCTGTTCCAGTGTCTCACCTCCCTCACAGTGAAAAATTTCATCCTAATATCTAATCTAAATCTGCTCTCTTTCAGTTTAAATCCATTACCCCTCCTCCTTAGCTACATGACCTTGTCAAAAGTCCCTCCCCATCTCTCCTGTAGCCCCCTTCAGGTACTGGAAGGCTGCTCTAAGGTCTCCACAAAGCCTTCTCTTCTCCAGGCTGAACAACCCCAACTCTCTCAGCCTGTCTTCATAGGAGAGGTGTTTCAGCCCTCTGCATAACACCAGTTGCAAAACAGTAGTGATTTCCAGCAAGTGTCCTACAAACTATCCAAAGAGAAATTGAAAAGAAGAGTCAAAGTCCATTTATGTGCAAAGATAGCTTTTTCATCCTGCATCTTCATTCTCGAATACTTCTGGAGAAATTCACAAGACCCCTTCTCCAAATTAGGCTTTCCGTCACATCGCACCACTGCTGACAGGTAGATGTAGTGATTACCTGTAGAGCACCTAAAGCCTGTAGAATGAAATCTTGACTGCTTAAATTGTTGTTTTTATTTACTTCACCAAATAACTGTAAATCTAAGGTGTACACTGCAAAAACATTCAAACTAGTTTAAAAACTATCTGCCAACTGTACTTACTCTGTCTGTTCTGCTGTTTATCATGGAATGATTTAGGGCACTAGATTAGATTAATATTTTTTGCTTGTGGTGACAGATCATATTACCTCATGAAGGAGAGTCTGCTTGTTTTTTTATTTAAACATAATTCAGGATTTAGGCTGAAATTTGCAAGTTCATGCCTTCTCACAGTACTCAACTTCTCACAGTGTCCTGAAGAGGAAAAATATTGTGCAAATATATAAAAATATTATCCCTTTTTTTAAACTGCACCAGAGGACAGAGAGGTTTTTCTAGGAAGTGAGTAATTTTGGGGCTGATTTAAAACTCATAAATGACAGTAACACACACAGACTTAACTGAGACAGGAGTTCTGCTGTGCTTGGTACTGTAGAAATACAAATAAAAGACCAGTTAGACTGAGGGGAAATTATCTTCAGTGGTCATTTTGTACATATAAAAAAAATAAAGGCAACATCAGGGGACAGCAAAGACCTCTAAGCAGGTAGAGAACAAAACTAGCCAGGGTATTT
>NW_010109024.1:58670-61261 GCF_000699245.1 Pterocles gutturalis
CAGAGGGTCTGAGAAATGAAGGAAACAGTGTTGCTTTTTGTTCCTTCTCCTAATTCTTCCATGACTATTCCAGCTACTTACAAGTACTAGACCCCTACTTGCTAGATAGCAGTTGTAAGCCTGAAAAGAGGAGCGAAACTATTTGGCCCAGTCCTGATGTATTTTCACAGCCTAAAAGATTTGTGTCCCAGATTACCTCAGCTGAATTCCTGACAAATTATCTTACTATGAGATCAGTCTTAGGTCAGTATTGAGTCAGGCTGCATTATCAACTATTAGGACCCTGTAATCAAAAAGAGAGAGAATTCATTATTAGCAGGAAAATGAATAGTACGGATTCTCACATGAATGGTACTCATCCTGCACTGTCTGCAGTTAGAGTACATCTTAGTAACTATGACAAAGCTGGAGCTTTCTAGTTACAATGTCCCCAGTAGAAATCACATTCCCTCTTAGTAGAATTTAAATTTCAGAAGGGTTTACTTTTGATCTGGTTTGGGTTCTTATGACCAAGGAATTCATTGTACTTCCAAAATATAAGCCTGTTCCCACTGGAAAGCCTGATGATGAGTCCAACGTCCTCATCAGATCTGTGATACGTGTACAGCAAATCTCATACATCACACAGAGCATGCAACTCATCTGCATTTGCACACCAAAGCCAACGTAACCTGTCCCAGTCAAACTGACTACCCATGAGGGTTAATACCAGTAGAATCCCATCATGACACAGACAGAACATGAAATTCTTCAGGATGGACTGATGAAACTTGTTGAATTTCAGCACACATGGCTACTAATGGGCTTTTAATGCACTTCTGTTTGAATCCTGTTTAGGTTGCCAGCAGACTAGGTAAAAAAAGAAAAGTTTGGTAACTCTTGCTATTCTCCATTATAAGATTATAAAAAAATAGTATGTTGCAAAGAAAAATTGATTCAAAGGTGAGGTGATTGATCAGCCATCAGACAGCATTGGAGGCTCTGAAGCACAGATGTCTGTTTTAGAAAATAACTGGTGTTCATAATACATCAGAGGATATTATTTAAACAAAGAATCTCATCACCATAAAGAATGGTTTCTGGAGTTACCTTGACTTAAGCAGTTTGGTCCTAAATCCAAACTTCTTCAAACTGGCTTGTATGCCAGAACAGATAAAAGAAGAGTGCCACAACTCAAATACAGATTGATGGCATATTCAAGGCTTATGCATGATTTTGCAGTTTTAGTAGATGCCCTGAATCCTTAAACTTCCGCTAAATACCTTTAAGAGAAAAGAGAGAAAGGTAGAAACAAGAGAAGCTACACTGTCTCTCTAGCGATACAAAAGAACGTAACACCAAAAAGTGCTTTACAGTACTTTATTAAAAAAAAAAAAAAGGAAAGAGAGAGAGAACTGATATGGGCTCATATCTACAGAGAATGGAGTAGAATCAATTTTATCTACTGAAAATAAACACTCTTTGGCTGATTAGAGACCAAAGCAGTTATCTGCAAATGACTGCCTTAATTTATGCTGTTTTGCCTAATCGCTATTCTGCACTGTATCTGTAGCCTAAGAGGAAACAGAAAACAAAAGTGGGGGATCGAAGATTAAAAGAGATCAGGAATAAGAAAAGCAGCCTCACTTCTTTGCAATATAGAGATGCGTTTCCACAGCTCTTTCGTCAAAATCATAGAGTATATTTTGCAGGAGAATTAGCTGAAATAAAGCTGCTGAAATATAATATCTCAAAGAGGGTTTATTTAGTTATAAGCTTGAAAATCCTCTATGATAACCAACTGATTTTACACCTTGCATACATTTTAATTCAGGCAGTAAGCAAAAAACAAATTCCAGTTCAAATTACATTTCCTCAGAAAACAGAAACAAGTCCTACTCTGTTTGTGCATAACTACCATGGCACCATCAACACTGGCAATGTTTTACTGTTAATACTAATAATGTCTTTACATTTTGGATCTACATTCTTGTAAGATCAGCTTCAAAGCAACTGAACATTCAGGTTAGAAATTCAGATTTCATTCTTTTTCTCCCTTTTCTTCACTGATGTTTATTCAAATACTACCTGACCTTTTTTCTCCTACTGCTGCACTCATCTGATGATCCAAATGGAGTAACAGGGAGGAGCTGTGGGCATACTTACAAAGACTAAGTTCATGGATGGTTGCCTTGGTATCATAGAATCTATTGATATATTTTACCAAAAATTAAAATATTACATTTTCTTTTAAATGTTCAAAATTTGATAACATTTCAAGTATTATATGTGATCCTGTGATTCCTGTAGTCAGATTAATATGCTAAACTAAATAGGATTATGCTGACAAAAGGTCTTTTTAAAGAAGCAAAAAAAGAAAACGATATATGCCGTTAAACTTTACTACATATCTTTTAAGAGATGTGAAAAGTGATAGGTTAAGAAAGAAAAATTAATGAGAAAACGTAAGTCTATTTTCTGAAAATGTGAAGTGTTTTATCTACATTTTAAAGGAAAACTGATACTAATTTCAGGAAGATGCCCAATTAATGCAATTTAAACATAAATCAGAAAAATTATATAAATATAATAATTTATTTATATAATAAATA
>NW_010109025.1:0-218 GCF_000699245.1 Pterocles gutturalis
GGGGCTTGGGGGTCTTCACCAGACCGTGAGGTCCCTATGGGTCCCACCACAACCCACGGGTGCCACCTGGGTACTGGTTCTCCCCATGGCTCCAAGACCACCACAAGAGCTCCAGAAGGTCCCCATGGGTCCCACCATGAACTGTGGGTGCTTCGGGGGTCCCATGGGTGCTGTTGAGGTTCTCCAAGGTTCTGAGGGACCTTCCCCATGGCTCCCAA
>NW_010109026.1:0-784 GCF_000699245.1 Pterocles gutturalis
ACACCTGTTCCACCTTCACAAAAAACTTTTCAAGAGAGAGATGACCTCCAAGGCATAAAAAGATGAAATTTCAAAGAAATTGTTTGTGTTTATCTCATAATAAAGCGTTCATGATAATCAGTGTTTATTTAATACACAAAATAATAATACCTTTTCTCTTTTGTCAGTAACAGCTCTATAAATGGGGCAATCGGGAGTGCTGTGCATACACCACAAGGCAGCAATGCAGCATCTCCCACCCAAAGGCACCCAGAAATACACTACTGCCCTAGGCAGAAAGCACTGCACAAACCCTATGTTTTTAAAGTCGTCTTCTGTTAGTTCAGAACAGATGCAGCCAGGCATGTGTCACACAAGCATAAGAGACTCTGTTCAGCTGACTTGCTCCTGCAAGAACAAAGCACCGTGATCAACGCTCAATCCACTGGACAACATATTCTTAACTTCCTTAAACAGATGTTAGCTGTTTCCCAACTTCTCAGCACAATTATTGCACTTCCAACATAACACTGGCAACACTCAGCTGTTCAAGTAGGCAAAATAAGCAGCCGCCCTGGATCAAAGACTGTCAGAACTAACCTAACACCCAAAGTCCTGCTGTCTCCTGAGCCAGCATACTAGAAGACAGGTTCTTATCAGTGCTTCCACTTCATGGTCACAGCACAAAGCAGGCACCATGGTGACACTCCCACTCCTCCCATTCTCCTGTAGCAGTAAGACGGGCAAGACCAACCCCTAAGGCTTCCCCCATCTTGTCAGAACAAGCATGGCTGTGTCCCATCTC
>NW_010109027.1:0-2730 GCF_000699245.1 Pterocles gutturalis
ATATACAAATATACAAATGAATGATACACCGTGCAACCACTCACCACACAATGACCAAGGTTCAGCTGGTTCCCAGCTAATGATCCTGGAGTAGGGAGATTCCCAAAACTGCAATCCCAGAAAGGAGATAAGAGGCTGAGCATCTGAGACAGCAAGAGCTGACCAAGAGAGTGAGAGACAACCCTGAGTGAGCAAGAGGGGACTTCCAGGCAGAGCATCATCTATATACTGGGCATGACATTCAGGGTGTGGAATATACCTTTGGCCAATTTGTGTCTCAATCCTAAATCTAAGGTTGAACCTAAGCCAGTAATTGTGGGCTAGGCTCCCTCCTAGCTTCTCCAGCACCTGCAGACACTGGCACACCAGAGAAGCTGAAAAGTCCTTGAGCGTCCTGGCAGCAACTATAAACATCAGTGTGTTATCAGCCTTCCTCTCAGCACAAATCCAAAACACAGCCTCCTGCTAGCTACTGTGAAGCTTAACTCTGTCTCAGCCAAAACTAGGATGGGAGGTTTTGGATGTGCCAGTAGATATTTAGTACTTTATTTCTAAGAAGTGCACCAGCTCTTGCAAGTCTTTCATTTCAGGGTGCACTCCGAGGCTTTGGCTTGTTACACATGGCTCACGGTAAAGCAACGGCGCCATGTATCAGGGGTGGTGGGCAGCAGACAGTTTTGTTCCTCAAACACTTTCAGATTAAGACTACAGGGCATCTAGCCCCTTTGAAATCCTTAGAAGGTGTGACATTCGTTTCTCTGAAACCTAACCTTTGGGCTTCCTTCTGCCTCTCACTAGTACCGTGTGCTTGACTCCCTGAGGTTGGTATGAATTCTTTCCTGCTCCCAAAGATTATCACTTCTCCTGAATCTTTACACTATGATAAAGGAATCCTTTGTGCTGATCTATTTGTTCTGGTGAAAGAAATTGAAAAAAACTGTAAAAGGCTTTGTTTTCAAGAGCTTCCTTTCACAACTTCTGCTAGAACCATTCTTTACTAAATAAGACAGCCTTTGTCAGTGTAAAACCACTGTGTGATTTTGTTACAGCTATCTTGAGTTCTTGATGGGAAAATCAGTTTTCCCATCTACTTTTCTTTTTCATTGCTGGTAGGCTGCCTTGCTGCTCTCCTCACCTAGGTTACTGTTAGAGGTTTCTCATATCTTCTAATGGTTCCTTGGCTCTCTCAGCTAAACTTTTCACACCTGTAGCCTTGTCAGACTGAACTATCTGTTCAGTACACACAGTAAGGGCCAAGTCTGCTTCTAGCATTAAAAGGTAAATGCCTGTTTACAAAACTTTTCCCTACCGCTGCCATCCTTTGGGGCACAGTGTCTTTCTAACTACTGTTTAGACTCTTCAAGCACCAGGAATATTTTTTTTTCTCTGCAAATAGACAACATGCTGAGACAACAAGTGTAAGTGCCTCCTAGATCCGATTGCAAAGTCAGCATTCTGTAGGCAGCTATCATAATAAATAAGTTTAAATGAAAAAACAGGACTGTGAAGGTATAACTGTGATGCCATCAAATGGAAGAGAATGAAAAGAACAAAAAATCTACGGTAAGTACAGTTTGGGAGAATGAACAGGAGAAGGGATATTAGGGCACAGACAGTCTGAGCTGCATTCTAAGGGAGAAGTCATGGTTGGTTTGGTTTCTGATGTACGACATGAAGGTGTTGGGGTAGATAAATATGCTCTATCTATTACTAACAAAAGATTGCTGTAGAGCCTTCTAGTAAAAAGACAGTTTTTTTCTATGAAGTAATTTCCTAGTATTGTGATTTATTTCTCATAATTGTCTCGTCTCCCACTAAGGTAAACTCTGTGTAGCACACTGCCCACATTATCCTTCAGACAGGTGGAGATAGCTGCAGGGATTTGTTCTAACACAAAGTATACTGTTTTACTTGAACACCATGATTAATATGGAAACTTGAACATTCCTATTTTCTTTGTTTATTTTTCTCTATGTCAAAATTTCTAGCTCATGCTTAGCCTATTTAATTCATTTGTGTAACTTTTATAGCATCAATCTTACACTCTAAGTGTTGCACAGCATTTAAAATATGTTCATTTCAAAGAAAGTAGAACAAGCTGACCTTCCTTTCTGTTAAAGCTGATGCAGTTTCCTACATGGTGCACTTGACCTAGCATGTGTTCTACCACCCTGTAGGCCAGTTTCCTTTCAGTCTTAATCCACAGCCCTGGTGAAGTGCAATTTCATGGGGATTAGAGGGCATTTTCCTAGAGGATGTAGGATGTTAGCAGAGTTATTTCGTGGCTAGAAAGCAATCCCAAGGCAGCAGCCTGGCCAGCTCAAGAGTACTTCTTAGCAACCATGTTGTAATGGCCCACTTGTCCCTAGTCTTCAATTTTTTCTACATACACAGAGCCTCCAGATCCCATAATGCAAATGACTGTGAACAACACGTCCCATTTCTTTCCTTCTAGCCCCTTAGCAAAAGAATTTTCATTATTTTCCTTAACCTGACATGGCCCAACCCAGGAGTAAGGAGTGAACACATTTATTTTGGTTCATCTGTTGGGAGTCTCCTATCTTTTAATTTCTCTGTTTTGAACTCAACCAGAAAGTGTAACGAGTGACCAATGCATTTAGTCTTCATAGTACATCCTTGAATTTATAGAGTGCTTTGTGCTTTATAATTAGAACATGTTGCTGCTTCAAGGAACCTATCATCTTAAGTCAGACAGATGCTATATGGACA
>NW_010109028.1:0-975 GCF_000699245.1 Pterocles gutturalis
TGGCCAAGCTGCCAGCACCCCCTCCAGCTCCCGCTCCTTGCTCCCAGCGCCAGCCCATCGCCCCATTTGTACCTCGTGAGCCCAGACAAAGCCCCCACAAATCCATCCTGCACTGGGGCACCCCCATCCCAGAGCGTCCTCCCTCTGGATGCTCTGCCAAAACCCCGCTGCTCCCGAAAACCAGCTGCGAGCAGAGCCTTAGGGATGCTCAGCCGAGCCATAGGGATGCTCAGCCATTCCCAGGCTCTTCCGGGGGGTCATCCCCCCCATGCCTGGCTGGTAGCATAGCGCAGGGACCCCCCTGCTGCCACGCAGCAATTTCCATTCATTCGAGATGTGAGGATCCACCAGCTGGGAGCAGGCAGGTCGAGGCTGGGAGCTGCCTTCCCCCTTGCCAGCCCAGACAGCTCTCCCCGGGGACTAATACCAGCGTGTAAATATTAGATACTTTTGTCTCCTCCGAGACCAATTACACAAATCGTGGCAGCTCCCGCAGGACTCTCTGCTTCTACTTACTGTATCATCATTAACAGCTTATTAGAGAACAGCTGCTCAAAGAGTGGGGTGGAAAAAAAAACCAGGAGAGAAGGCAAGGAGACGTGCACATAGGAGGCCAGGCTGGGGAGGCTGACCTCCACCCTGCCCTGGTACCCAGGGACACCCGCACCCATCCCCGCGGTGCCGCCGGCGTGCCCAGCCCTCTCTGCAACCCCAGCGGTGGGACCAGTTTGGAAACCATACTGGGATCCGCTCTGGGCTTCCCGGGAGGTGCCAGGATGGGGGCAGAGGGATGGTCCTTGGGGGGGGGTCACACCATGTGGTGGCTGCAGGACCCCCAGGGAAAGCAGGAGTTGGAGGAAAGCCACCAAAGCAGCCTGGCACCCCCAAACCAGGGACATATTGGGGCTGGAAGGTCCCTGTGTCCCCAGAAGGGACATTATTCCTCAGCCTTCGGGTGCCTGTCACCTGCAGCAA
>NW_010109029.1:0-404 GCF_000699245.1 Pterocles gutturalis
CCGCAGAGTGGGAGCAGGTGCTGGTGGCCGGAGAGCATCGTCTCCATGGTCCAGCTGGGAATGTGGGGCGGGGGGGCACACAAAGGACGCTCTATCCCTGCACACCAAACCCCACACACATCGTCACCGTGCATGCAAGCGAGGTCCCCCCTGGCTGGGACACCCCCGTGATTTGTGCCAAGCATGTGGCCAGGACAGCTTTCCATGGTTGGGGATGTTTGCAATGTGCCTCGGCCCCATCTGAATTTTTGGGGATGATGTCAGGCTGCTTCTCTTTGCTCCCAGATGACACAGAGCCACGGCTGAGACCTCACCCCCTGATGCGAACATTCCAGCAGGTAACTGGTCCCAGTTTGGCCGCCCTGGCGCCATCACCGCCCCGTGCCCTGCCGCTCTCCCTTGCC
>NW_010109030.1:0-1394 GCF_000699245.1 Pterocles gutturalis
GGGCAGAAGTTGACACTTGTGGGGCAGAGAAAGAAAATTATGGAGGAGAAGACACTCATCGAGGAGAATGAGACATTCATGGGGCAGGGGAAGAAAGTTATGGAGGAGAAGACACTCATCGAGGAGAATGAGACATTTATGGGGCAGAGGAAGAAAGTTATGGAGAACATAGTCGTGGTGAAAACGAAGACACTGATGGGGCAGAAGAAGACCTTTGGGGGGCAGAGGAAGGAAGTTATGGAGGAGAAGAGACTGATGGGGCAGAAGAAGACACTTAGGGCGCAGAGGACGACACTCACGGGGCAGAGGAATGTAGTGATGGAGGAGAACATAGTCATGGTGGACACAAAGAGACTTGTGAGGCAGAAGAAGACACTTAAGGGGGGAAAGTTGGCACTTGTGGGGCAGAGGAAGGAAGTTATGGAGGAGAAGAGACTCATTGAGGAAAAGTAGACACTTATGGGTCAGAGGAACGTAGTGATGGAGGAGAACATAGTTGTGGTGGACACAAAGACACATATGGGGCAGAAGAAGACACTTGGGGGGCAAAAGTTAGCACTTGTGGGGCAGAGAAAGGAAGTTATGGAGGAGAAGAGACTGATGGAGGAGAAGACGACACTTGGGGGGCAGAGGACGACACTTATGGGTCAGAGGAACATCGTGATGGAGAAGAACATAGTCGTGGTGGACACGAAGACACTTGTGGGGCAGAAGAAGACACTTGTGGGGGGAAAGTTGACACTTGTGGGGCAGAGGAAGAAAGTTATGGAGGAGAAGAGACTCATGGGGCAGAAGAAGACACTTGGGGGGCAGAAGACGACACTTATGGGGCAGAGGAACATATTTTAGGAGGAGAAGAAGCCAGTTCCGGAGGAGCCGCCCCCAGTTCTGGACCCGAGGACACTTGTGGGGCAGGAGAAGGTGCTGGTGGGGCAGGAGATGACCTCCTCCCCAAACCCAAGGTCCCCACCTAGGAGGGGTTGCCTCTCGCCGACGCGCAGCTGGTGGTGGAACTGTTTGCTGATCATCCTGCGGCGGGCGTCGAACTCGTGGGCGGCCATGTAGGGGATCTCCAAGAGCATGGCGGCCACCAGGTAGACGCATTCCAGGAGCTCCAAGTTGACGTGCATGTGGAAAGGGACCTGGCGGCGTTTCTCCACTTTTTCTTGTTCGGGGTTACGTTCTTGAAGACTTCGGAGGAGAAGACCTTGACCAAGAAGCTCTTTGGCCCGACCGGAGGATTGGATGTCCAGGAGAGCGTTGTGGGCGTCCTTGATCAAACCTTGGCGGAAGGCGCAGATCCCCAGTTGGACCATGGTGCGGTTGTAGAGGATCTGAGGTGGGGGAGATTGGAGGAGTGGGTGGAGAGGTCAGTGGGGGGGACCTCCTGGAGG
>NW_010109031.1:0-34173 GCF_000699245.1 Pterocles gutturalis
GGAACAGGCTGAGCCTTGGTCATTGGGTTAGGGGGTAGTATCACTGTGTGTCGCTCATTTGTATATTTGTATATAGTATTATTTTCAATATTATTGTGGTTTAGTTATTAAATTGTCCTTACCTCAGCCCCCGAGTCCTTTTTTCCCTTTACCCCTTTAATTCTCTCCCCTGTCCTTGGGTGGGGGGCGGAATTGCGTGAGCGGGTGTGTGGTTTGTCCCCCAGCCAAGGGCTAACCCATCACAGACATGGACAAAAAAATTCAATGATCCCAGAATTTCATGAGTTAGATATAAACGTGTGCATGTTTGAAAATTAATGCCCCAAAAATGCCTGACAGAAGAGTTTCTCCTTATTCGTCTCTGTAAACTAAATTAATAAGTTTTTTCATTGATAGCAACAATATATGGCTTTGGAATGAAGATTATGACAGTGAAATGCTATATTTTCAGTGAAATAGAAGCAATGTTGTTTCTATTCCCAGCAGTAATGGTTTGTTGGAGCTCTGGTGAGTTCCATTGTGTTTCTGTGCCTTAATATCCTCACCTATAAAGACGGGTTCAAAATTCTTGGTGAGTAGACATACAAATGCTTATCACTCCAAAGAGTAACAAATCCAGTTATTTCTGAGATGGCATATAAACCAATTTTGTTCTTAAACTTTTTCAGAAATTTAAATAATAACATAATTGCAGGTGTTAAGTCCGATAGAAAAAAAATTTTAATGCTTTGTAGCAAATGCCACATTCCCCTGACCTGAGAATGTCAATCCTGTGTTGTGAACGCCTCTAGTCCAGAAACATCCTTTGCTGGTATGGTGGAGGACTTTTTAGTTCCTGTGAAAGGAAGGGTGAGTGATTTCTTCCATGTCAAAGAAAATGTAGAGCCTGATGAGCTGAATTAGATACATATCATCTGACTGAGTTAAAAAGAAAATATACAATTGTGCAATTAAGGAGATTTAGCAAGAGATTCATAGGGGGTATAATTAGTAATGATGGGATGAAGTCAAGGAAACAAAAATGTGTTAAAATACTACAGCATGCACCTTACTGTGAGATCTATTAGATTATGGAAATATTTATTGCTGGAATGGATAAACCTCTGTGTTTACCAAGCAATGAATAATGAGGTCTATACTGAGCCTGAACATGGGGCATGAGAAATATGACCTGAGAGCTCTTTCCTGATTCTCCATCTGTACATTCTCTTTGGCTAGCAATGAGGTCCTGCGACAGCCTGATATGTACCACAGAATAAAAAAGAGAAGCTTAACTCTGTTTTTTTTCTTTTAAAAAACTTAGAGAACTGCAGAGGCATAGCTAGTGGACAAGAAATCTGAAATATGCTACTGAAACGTAACTTGTTATAGAAAAACACTTCAGAGCAGGCATTTAGTGAGTATCCAAAAACTGAATGACTGTAAGTCATAGAACTTGATTGGAAGATTCACCTTCTGCAAATCTCCTTAACACAGAGGAGTAAATACTATTCCCTCACCTCTGTCTAATTCTGCAACGTTGTTTTTTCATTCAATTTTCTGTAATAATTGATGAATTGCTTATTTATAACAAAGTCAATATTTGGCGTTTTAAAAAAAATTACTAACAGTTCCAGTGAAAAATAAAATTATATGCCTTCTGCTGAGGAAATTAAATAGAAATTTAACTTGTAAGGTGTCATTGAAGCTGATGATAGTTTCATTCTCCACTATCACCATTATAATATTCAAGATAATAAAGTAGGAAAACCATTAATTGGTTGATTTTTCATTGTATTTTACAGTAGCACGGAATTAGAAGAGTTTTAGAAAATCTTTTTAGAGATGTAAAATACAATTTCAAGCCTGGATTTTGAATCCAAGCATGCAGGGAAAACTTATCCTCAGAGGAGATCTCTGCTTTGTTATAGATTCAGATTACTACAGAGACAGGGTCAGCATACATTGTGAGCAATGAGGAGTGAGGTATGGTATGCCATATCCCAGAGAGTGGTCTCTGTCTTTTTGTAGCTCTTTTTGAGCTCCGCTCAGGTAAAACTATTCTGTACAGTTGTTTATATACATTTTGTATAGAGAGTCAGTGAACATCTTCTACAGAAAAATAATTTAAGATGCCATCGCAACAACAGGCGACTGCCCATTTCATGATTTGCAATAGTCTTGGCTTTCAGAGAAATTAAAGTCTAGGGAGAACTTTTATTTATCTGGGAGCATAAGTCGAATGCCCATGTTAAAAATTAACCATCTAACTTGAGAGACTGAAAATCTGTTTCTCCGTCACTGGCTGGAATTTTTCAGCTTTTTTGCTGTGCTGTTTTATTGAGAATAGGTAAGGTGGAAAGCAGGCCTAAGTGTAGATAAGAGATCTGTATTACTCATGCTGAGAATGCAGTTTCTCATGGTCAGAATTTATTATTATTATTATTACTACTACTATTATTATTATTATTGTTACTATTATTATTATTACAGCCTTCCTCTGTGTGTTTTGCTGAAATCCAGATGTGACATCAAAGTAGGGTAACTGAAATGGTTTACCTAGTTGCAGTTATCTGGTTATTGCCAGCATCACAGTAGATAATGCCATAAGCATGTAATTGTTGATGATTAGGTTAAGAAAAATCTTTATGATGGCTAGAGATGCCTTTATAAGATTTCTTTTTTTTTTTTTTAGATGGACATGCCATTACTTTAAAATATAGCTCCGAGCATCACCATGTTTGTGAAGGTCTGTGACAAAAGTGAAGTAGCCCAATAGCCAACCCCTACCTGCACATTAATCAAGACATCAGCAGGATCTTAGTTATTCTCCAAAAGTTTAGGTTTTTTCCTTTTTTTTTTTTTTTTTTTTACTGTTTTTACCTCACCTAAAATGCACTGCTCTTACTCTAGTGCATACAGTGTCATCAAATTAAAATGACTCATTATTCATTTGTCTTTGCTTAGTGTAAGAATCTACTATTTTTTGTTTCAGGGCAGCTTTAGAGTGAGGTGGCTATCTATTAAAAAGCTAACAGTATGAAAAGAAAGTATTGCTCCATTTGCAGGTATATGAAAGAATGAGAATTGATGTCTGAGCCCTAAAGCAGCTCACGAGGCCTGAAGTGAAGTCACTTGTACTGAAGGCCCATATGGCTGAAAGACTATTTAAGGTGTTATTTATTTTTTGTTATATATTTTATGCTTACAGCATTGGCAGTAAATAAACACACTGAAGAAGAAAACACTACTTAACGAGGAGTAGATGAGATTGAATGTGACTGTTCCAGACCTGTACAAGAGGCACTGGCCCATTAAATGAATGTGTAGAGCTACTTCTTAATGTGTTAGCCAAGTAATCAATTTCTGAAAATACCAAATAATTTAAAAATAGCCCTGTCTGACCTGAACCAATACTGGCATCAGACCAGGCATTGCTCAGGTACCTACTTCTTCCCTTAATCAATCATTTCTGATATTTTTCCTTTTTTTCCTTTTATTTATTTTTTTTTTTCTTTCTCTCTCTCTTTTTTAAACTTCCTTTTGTAGAATTAAGTGTCCAGCCAATCTCCATAGACAAAATTCTTAAGCTTCTTTTAATATTCCATTAGCTTCCTAGCCCATTAACACATTGGAGCTGTTGTAAAGGGCAGCAGATACAGCACTACTCTGGAAACTAGGACCCTGGGGGTCTGCTTGTGATGTTGGCATCACTTTGCTCTACAACCTTGAGCCAGCCACTTAACCTCTTGGTGCCTGAGTTTATTCAGCTGTAAACAAATGTAACAGCATTTGCATACTGCACAAAGGTCTTGAGAAATGTAATTTGTAAACCTTAGGCAATACGCATGCATTCATGCCTGCTTAGGTTTCTAATTCCCTTGCAAGAGTCAAGTAAAAAAACTGAGGTCACTTGAGAAAACATTGCTTTTAATATTTGCTATCTGCTTTGAGATCTTTCAATAAAACAGGTTTTGTCAGGACCACATGTTAAATTAAGAGAAGAAAGACTGAGATGTTGTTCTTCTGTTACAAAAGGGGCCACAACTGAATTAGAAAAAAGAGAAAATTTTAAAGACTGGTGGAAAAAATATGTTTTTGGATTACTTTTGCTAACATGATAGAATTCATAGTCACTGGAAGTGACAGCAATAAAAATTTGGAAGGGATCTAAAAATCCATATATTTAGGGAGTAAGCTAGTCTCTAACATTAGTGATCGCAAAGTACGCAAGTGACCATGTGCAAAAATGTTCCATCAAATAAAAAACACTGGTTTTGATGGGTTTAAGGGTCTTAGCCAATTTAATAATTGCTGTGTTATTAATATGTTCTAACCTACTCTTATATTGAAAATGCAAATGAGCTTCATTCGGCTCAACCTGAACCATTTTCAGGACTGGGTGCTGGAAGGTATTTCCCTGCACGGCTTTTTTAGAGGTCTGCATATCTCATTAGAGCAAATTCATCGTTTTTTCTGAGATAGACCATATGGAATCAGAATATCCACAGACAATCGTGTACACTTCTATAATCTTTAAGTATTTTCTCATCAGTGATTCAAACATATAACCCTGGTTCATCAGGCTTCTGAGAAAACAAGCAAGGCAAGTAACAGGTTTTGTTTTTTTTTCTTTGCATTTCACCTTTCTAACAGAAAGAATGATTCACTTCTGTTCAAAAGTGATAAAAAGGTTAAAATCAAAGGACTGTAAAATTTTAGTCTGAGAAAGATTTGAAGGATTTCATTTGGAGGAAGATGACAGCGAGGAAACTAAGAACTGAGTTTTCTTGAAGAGTATATCTGTAAGCCCATATTATTTCAAGTAATTAAGCTCAGCCTCTCCAGTTGCAAATCTTCATAACTCTTGCTTTTTGTTATATCTGGACAACTGGCATGAACCTTGCTTATATCTGGCAGGCAAACGTAAGCATGTGAGAAGGGCCAGTTAAGAAATGGACTCCTTCTGTACAAATGCTGTAGCCTGAACTGTCTGAAACCACATGAAGAGGGAACGTTGAGCCCACACTTGGGCATAGCAGACAAAGACTTTTTGACTCTATCAGTGAAGAGGGTGAATGTGGACTAGGAGAACGGTTGACTGAGGAATTGTGAGTATAACAATTATTTGGTGGTTTATGGTTGCCAGCTGCTTCTCTCTTGGGTCAGATTAGCTATCTTTGATATGAACACAATTAATTGAAAGAAGAAACACTTTTTTTTTTTTGGGTTGTTTTTTGTTTTTTGTTTTGTTTGTTTTTTTTTTTTACTTTTTCTGGCAATTTCTTTTAGTTTCTGTCTATAGCTGCTCAATACTTCAGATTTGAAGGGGGCTGAGAATTCTGAGAATTTGTGCTCGCCATATCCATTATTTTTCACTTTGTTGGTTGCTAAGCAGTCCCTTGTTGCTAAGTAGGGTATGAGCACTTAATTTACTACATTCTTTTTTCTCGTACCAGATTTTAGAAATTGCAGATCCTGTTTAATCAATGTGTAAATGCATGCTTTTGATGTATTTTTCCTAAGAGCAATATTTTGATCATTCTTAATGATACTTAATGAAGTCACTGCATGATTTCTGATTGTACCTAATTGAAGCTTGTGACTTGCATTTCAATGCTATCATCTTACAGCTTTATGTCTATCAGATGAAACTTTACAAGGACCCAAGTAAATTAGGAAATATACTGAATTGATGCATTTCTTGGAATAATGTTCCTTGGAAAACGGAAAATATATACATATCGTTTTTCAAAGTAATTGTTGGTGAAAAGATATCTCTTATATTACAAATCTGAGGCAGAAAAGGTGCAAGAACTTCAGAGGACAAGAAGGCTGGTTTATTATTGTGTAGTGTCAGATTGCATAAAATGAACTAAAACTGTCAGACTCATTCCTTAAGAAGGGATATCCATACAAAGCTACTAGAAAGTTAATTACTTATAATTTTAATGAAAATCTGCTTTCTTAATGCTGACAATAGGTTGGCATTGTACAGTCACAAAGATCAAGAGAAAGCCTGCCCTAAAGACCTTAGAAGGTAAAATACAGAGTCTGCAAGTATTTACTCTTAAAAAGTAGTCATGTAATCTGGGTAAAATCACCACATTTATTTACCTGAAAAGATTTTGGGAATCTTCCTTGGTCAGCTGGGTGCCTGATTTAACACTGATAAGAAGGGTAAAAGAATACTGTCGGTCTAATTGAAAAAATTAAAATGGTGAAAAAAATATCCTGAAACCTACAGAAATGCAAAGTTTACCAGCAGAAGAAGGTCCTGGAAACATCTTCCCACACAAGAGGAGAAGAAAGGCCAACCAAAGGAACATGGTTAATATTCCAGTGCTCTTTATCATGTTCCAGTTACATGGCTAATTGTCACTCTTAGGAAAATTCAAATAGTGTGTGGTACACACTTAAACTCTTCTGATTTGTACCTGCATCTAGGAGAGCCCATGTGAGATCATTTATACTTTGTCATCTACAAATAAACCACAAGTGTTGGCTTCAAGTGAGAGAAAGCAGTTTATTACCTAGATCTGTATTACATCAGTGATCAAAAGGTCAGCAGTAGAACTCTTTCTCCTTATATCCATATCATCAATATATCTACATCTGTTCATTCCTCTTAATTGTTTTGCTTTTTTTTCCTCATAGAATCAAGAGAGTTATTTAATTAAAATGCTGGTTTACCTGAGTTAAACAAAAAGTAAAAAGAAAAAATGTTTATCGCAAGGAAAAAAAAAAAAAAAGGAAAAAAAGAAAAAATAAGACATTAGTTCAATTATAATTGCTAATACTTCAGGACCATTGTTGCATATTTTTAAGAGATAGTCTTTGGTAATGGAGTTTACAGGCTACCCGAGACAGCCTGAAGAATAAATAAGATGTCCTGGGTAAAGAAAAGCATTGTAAGCCTTTTTAATAAAGGTGCTGTCTGCTATATAAGAGAAAGTGGTAAAGAGAAAGCTGTTAAATATATGGATGCTCTTAAATCCTGTAAGTGACTTCTGACTCACAGTTGAAGTCAATGGACTTGCAAAGTTACTTATGATCTAGCCATGTGGCAAATCTCAGCATTGAATAACACCTTATTTTAAGTGCTCTGCTGGCAGAATGAGTCAGACCTCTTAGTCGGGTTGTGAGAGGGTTGATGCAAGGCATGGAGAGAGTTGACTTAGGGATATGGTATTCAAAAGCTATAGGAGCCAGGAGTCAAGAGGAGCTGCTGCCTGCTAACTTCATAGTCAGAGCACGCCTGTGGGTCAGTTTAATGAAACACAAACTGGAATTTGGTTGTGAGAAATTTCTAGATCTTTCTTTTTTTTCAGTTTCTAAATTTTTAATTTTTTTTTTTAATTAGGACATGGAGTGACATCAATGAAAGATGTAGGACATATTTACCCCAGACTGTATACTAACCTAAGATACAAGGTGGAATGGGTATCCTTGTCCATCCAGACCCATCTCTGCTGCCATTGGCACAATGGCATGTAACCATTTTCATAAACCTAGAGCAATAATTTTAAAACCAGTTATTATTTTCCCCCCACTTTTGTTATAGGAGTGGTTCTACAGAAATGTTTCTAGATCCCAGTAGATAAAAGTCTATTAATGGACTAAATATGATTTATTCATGGTTATTTATACTGATTTCTTCCATGTTAAAATTACTTTTAGCTCAAGTAGCTGCTTTTCCTCTCTCTCTCCCTCCTCCATATCAGCTTTAATTTTGCTTGCTTCAACAAAAGAAATTCCTTCAGTCTTTTCTCAGAAGATGAATGTTCCTTTTTTTCTGACCATTCTCTTAATACTGCAAGCTTGCTTAAACAATAGGATCAAATCACTTTTAAATTAACTATACACACTGGACAGTAAAATTTGGTCATGACAGAATCTCAGTTTAAGCAATGAGGAGGACATAAGCAAGCTCCTAATTCTACTTGTACATATGCAAGGTAGTACTACAGGAATCAGCTGAGTTACTTTGAATTCACGATGGAATCGAGAATATGACTAATTGTCGGCATTGCCCCTGTACTGGCCAAAGAGCATTCCTCAACTCTGATGCCTGTGAGTCTAAAATGTAAATATTAAGGTCCTGCACGTGGGTCGAGGCAATCCCAAGCATAAATACAGGCTGGGTGGAGAATGGATAGCGAGCAGCTCTGAGGAGAAGGACTTGATAGTGTTGGTTGAGAAGAAGCTGAACATGAGCTGACAGTGTGTGCTTGCAGCCCAGAAAGCCAACCGTGTCCTGGGCTGCATCAAAAGAAGCATTAGCAGCAGGTCGAAGGAGGTGATTCTCCCCCTCTACTCTGCTCTTGTGAGACCCCACCTGTAGTACTGTGTTCAGATGTGGGGCACCCAACATAAAAAAGTCGTGGACCTGTTGGAGAGAGTCCAGAGGGGAGCCTGATCAGAGTGCTGGAGCACCTCCCCTATGAGGACAGGCTGAAAGAGTTGGGGTTGTTCAGCCTGGAGAAGAGAAGGCTCCGAGGAGACTTAATAGCAGCCTTCCAGTGCCTGAAGGGGGCTACAGGAGAGATGGGGAGGCACTCTTGATCAGGGAGTGTAGTGAGAGGACAAGGCATAACGGTTTTAAGCCAAAAGAGGGTAGACTAGGTGAGATATTAGGAAGAAATTTTTCACTGTGAGGGTGGCGAGGCAGTGGCCCAGGTTGCCCAGAGAAGCTGTGGATGCCCCACCCCTGGAGGGGTTCAAGGCCAGGCTGGATGGGGCTTTGAGCAACCTGGGCTAGTGGGAGGTGTCCCTGCCCATGGCAGGGGGGTTGAAACTCAGTGATCTTTAAGGTCCTTTCCAACCCTAACCGTTCTATGATTCTATCTCCATACCCTCTACTCCAGATTATAGTAAAAATGAGGAAAAAAGATTAAAGATTGGGTTCCTGCTAATACTATCATTCCAAGCATTTTCAAATCACCGCCTAATCAGCTCCCTCCTTGTTTTAGATTGTCAAACTCCTAAGCAAGCTATTACTCTTCCTTACAATACTAATGTTCCTTTCCAGATATACAGCATCAGCAAAAGCCTTGGATGGTGTGAATCATTTGTTCTAAGGCATGCCTGGGCAGAATGTGAATAGAAGACTAAATTGTTTTTATGCTGTCCATCAGAAAATCAAATTATGTAAAAAAAGAAAAAAAAAAAAGAAATAGAAGGAAATACAAAATCTATGGTGCAGACCAATGTACTTACTGGTCTGTGGACCCATCAACCAAATTTTGGAGGGTTTTCTGATAGGAAAGAAGGAACTAAGTAAGAGAGCAGAAAGACTCATTCCTGCCCGATCCTGAAATGTTTCCATATTCTCTTTTTTTTTTTTTTTTTTTGTCTATTTCAGCAGTAATCACGCTTAAAAGATGGGACACTGAGTTATGGAAGAACAGTGAAAACCCAAAACTTCTGAATCTTTGTGACATGTTTATCGAGTGTGTTTGAGTGGCACTCACAGACACTCAAGAGGAGGGGAGGGGAGGGGAAGGGAAGGAGCAGAAGGGGTGGGAAGATAGGAACTCTATTACTTGCACATTTTATTATGTGAAAATGTGTTGGATTTTTTTTTTTTAACAGTTGAAAGATCCACAAGAAGCAAATCCATTCTGTATGTGAAGAAGGGAGAGGAAAGGATGTTGAAGTCCTTTGCTCTGTACTCTACCCCAGTCCTGGGTATGTGGTACTAGGCACTAGGCGAATGTTTCAATCTTCCTTTTCATTAGCTTATGAACCTCTTTTAAAGACAGGAGTACAGACTGTGCCAAGTATATGCTGGGCTCATAATGAAGACAAATGCCCACTTGGAGCTGTGTTCAGGGTGTGGAATTCTTTTTACTCTGGAAATTTTATCATTGTATAATTAAAGTGACATTTGATCATTCTCGTTAGACCTGTATTCAGAACAGGGACTTGGAGGTAGAGGTCCAATAAATTCCCTCCTCTAAAGCTGATAGTTATTGTTTTAATTGTGCTACTTTTACTGTCACTGGGCCTTGCATAAATATTATTGCTGCATGATTCTGGCTCTATCGTTCCCTAGAACAAATTTTCCATCTTGTCTGTATTTTCTGTATTCTCCTAGATAAGCTATATCATCTGAAACTCATGAGGCTTGTGCATTGTCTAAATGCAGACAGCACTGGGGTAGAAAATTCCAAAAATAAACCCTCAGGGCTGTTAGGAAATGATTATGGTAATTGAATAGGTCACGCAGTTCTCTTATGACTGTAATATGGCAAGGAACTGGCTAGTTCTCACACTACTGATTTGAAGTAAAATTGCTTAATACTGATAGCTCTGAGTCCAATATCTCTGAATCTTGAATTAAATTATCCTACTTTTCTGGTCTCCGGCCATTGTGCTATACGACATGTAAAAGATAAAAGAAGCTACTTCAAATAAGGATTTGCTTAATCAGATACAAGTTATAAACAACTTTATCTGAACTACTCACTTCCAAAACATCCCTGTAAAATCAGTGGAGAGAAATAGCCACAGCTCAGACAAAATTTCACTATTCTAACGTAGGCCTCTAAAATAGACGATATGTGCAATTCAGAGTAAGTCATTCCAAAGGTGTTTACATGAAGGGGATAAGCTGCAGATTTGTACACTGTAGACATATAAAGTGAGGAAAGATTAATACCTCTCTGAGTGTCATTCCTAGGTGATTTTCCAATAAAGTCTTTCCTCTTCCGTGTGAGGACTCCGGCATAAAAAGAGAATCTAGATGAAATACTCTAATGCCTCTTACAGAAGTAGACACAACTTGAAGCTTATTAGATGTAGGTAATACATAAGTGGAGTCAAGAATTATTGAAAATATCAGAGGAAGACAAAGTTGGGTGAGTAAATGGAATAGGGTCACTTAAGGCATTGCCTAGCTCTATCTATAGTTACCTTATGGCAAATATGAAACATTACTTTGGTTATTCAACCAGGTATTCTAATACAATTCAAAGAAAGATCTTTACACTATGGGGGGTGATCAATTTTTAATCACAGATTTTATCTCAAAATTTGGCCTAAGACAAATAAGCAAGGAAAATTTCTGTTACTATATGGCAATATGCACTAAATTTCAGGTTAAAAAAAAATCCCCACAAAAACCACAAACAAAAAACGGTTTGCAAAAGCATAGCACATTGTAAGCATCATGTAAAGTCTATTTTCTACGGAGCCTTAAAAGCCGTATTAACTGTAAAGTTCTTTGCTCTGTCTGTGCTTCCTCAAACTTCTGTAAATATGTAGTTCACAACGAATGTGACATATGCTAAAAGCTAAATGTAAGTATACTCAAAGTAATAGTAGAATCATAGAATCATAGAATGGTTAGGGTTGGAAAGGACCTTAAAGATCATCAAGTTCCAACCCCCCTGCCATGGGCAGGGACACCCTCCACTAGCCCAGGTTGCTCAAAGCCCCATTCAGCCTGGCCTTGACCACCTCCAGGGATGGGGCATCCACAGCTTCTCTGGGCAACCTGGGCCACTGCCTCACCACCCTCACAGTGAAAAATTTCTTCCTAATATCTCACCTAATCTACCCTCTTTCAGCTTAAAACCGTTATGCCTTGTCCTCCCACTACACTCCCTGATAAATTGTGCCTCCCCATCTCTCCTGTAGGCCCCCTTCAGGTACTGGAAGGCTGCTATTAAGTCTCCTTGGAGCCTTCTCTTCTCCAGGCTGAAGAACCCCAACCTCATAGGGGAGGTGCTCCAGCCCTCTGATTAACTTCGTGGCTCAATGTTGATGCTCTTATTGTATCCCACCATTGTCATTAGCAAAGGGACACTTGATATTGCTCATAGTGCCTGATCCAAGGAAAATGGATAGAAATTTAGGGAGGAGGAAATTCCTCTCACTAAACTCCCCAGTTTTACAAAGTGTGTCTGACATACATCCCTAATTAATGGAAAGAGTTAAGTATTTTCGTTTATTGTTGTCATGAATTAAGCAGAGACAGTTAGCTTTCTTCATAATAGCTACCAAGAGGCTGTGTTTTGGATTTGTGCTCAGAAGAAAGTTGACAAATAGTGATGTTTATGTGGCTGCCAAGGTCGGCAGACCAGAGAAGTTGGGAGGGAGCACAGCCCCAGTTACTAGCCCAGGATTTGATCTTAGATTCGGGACTGAGACCCAAAGTGGCCAATAATCTATTCCATAACATACACATCATGCCCAGTATATAGATGAGGACCCTCTGGTAGATCGTCCCTTTTGGTTCTGGATCTCTTTTGCTCCAGGTCATCTCGCTCCAGGTGGCCACTCTCCCAAGGCCTTTCCACCACCTCCACTCCAGTCAGTTCTTCATCTGGGAAGCTTGGACTGTTATCTCTGTTCCGTGAGTGCGGTTTCGGGACTCTCACTGCTCGGGGATCATTAGCCGGGAACAGGCTGAGCCTTGGTCATCGGGTGGGGGAGCAGTATCACTGTGTGTCACTCATTTGTATGTTTGTATATAGTATTATTTTCAATATTATTATAGTTTAGTTATTAAATTGTCCTTATCTCAACCCACAAGTCCTTTTTTTCCCTTTACCCCTTTAATTCTCTCCCCTGTCCTTGGGAAATTGCGTGAGTGGGTGTGTGGTTTGTCCCCCAGCCAAGGGCAAACCCATCACAATTGTTAGCTGATCTATCTCTGACATTTCCTTGAAGATAAGATTATGTGAATTATTATCTAAATTTACCTATTCGTTTTCAGTGAGTACAAAGAAAATCTAGACTGCTCTCAGTGGGATAGATAATGCATATAACTGGTCAGATACATTTCACTCCTTGACAAAAAATGTATTTAGAGAAGCACCCAAAATGTGTTATAAATCGTCCATGCAAATAGTCATCAACAGTAATATTGACGTGTTTTAGATACATCTATATCATTCATATCAGCGAGGAATTGCTCTAGACACTTTCCAGTATAACCGAAAGGGTAGCAGGTGTAAACATATTTTTATAGGTCTCTTATTTCTTGTGTTTAAAAAAAAAAAAAATGTTTTTAATAAAATAATAAAGCAAATGTTTTCCATTACAACAGCAGGAAATGAGTTTAATAACTTAACCTTTCCCTTCTCCCCACACAATCTTAAACTCATAAAAATGGCTAGGCAATGCAGTTAAAGACCTTGCAGGCTACTCAGAATATAAATAATCACATCTAGTATAAATAAACAAGCAGGTACATTGTTTAACGATTAATGCCCAACTCATGAATAAGAACACACAATGGAGACAGAAATAATTTAATTTTGTATTATAGAACATCATTAGGAACTATTTGATAAAATACAAATGTGGTAGAGACTCCTTAAAATGCATAACTTTCACGTATGATCAATTCTCTCATCGACCTGTTTTATTCTTACACAAGGAGTTTGATAATGATGGAGACTGATGACATGCAATATTTTAAAAATGTGGTTTGCCTATTGTATCACTGAATAAGTGTAACTGGTCAGATTTCTTTTGTCTTCCTTTTCACTGTTTTCATGTGGAAGATCCAAATTGCAGGTGCATATTTTGGGAACTTTCTTTAAAGCTGTTTCTGTATACAGCCCATGCTGAACTGACAGAACTTGCATAAGGAAAGGTGGTGGCTGATGGACTTTGGGCTAAATTACTCTGCCTTTCCAAGCAGAGTAGGCTGGTACCTTTTTCACTGCCTCCTTTACCTCTTCTGCTGTTTACAGTAAAAGAGAATTCTCTGTTCATCAGAAACATCTTTTATTTCTGTTCCCAGTTAAAGACCCAGGGAATTCTCAAACCGCTTAGGTTAGATCCTGGCAGCAACACCCAGGTAGCAGAGACTGATCCAGAGAGTTAACTTTCTATAAATGCATAACCCTGGCGTTAGTTCATTCCAGAGGCTTCTCTGTCTTCGACCACAACAAACTCCAGGGAAATACATGTGACTTAATGTGTCTGATGGTTCACGGTATTGCTCAAACATTTGCCTCAATGCTCGTCTTACTCAATGATTTTGTTAATGAGCTTTGTCAAAAAAACCCATGTGCTATGTATATTCACTTGAGGCACAGCATGGGAACGAACTACAAATGCAAACGGAAATTGGAATGCTGTAGAGAATGTATTTGTATGCCCTTGAAAACTTGATCAGTAAGATAATTGTAACATAGCATCGCATAATATCAATGAAAAAATCCACTGTAAAAAGAAATTTGGAAGTGCCAGAAGACAACTTCTTTATCAGGGGAAGAGAGGTCCTGCTTTACAGGAGTAAATGAGAAAAGAAAGCCTTTCTTACCATAAAATGCTGAATGAGGAAGTGATTCCTTTCTATACAGAGCGGTTAAACTAACTGATAACGATATTATAAGAGAATTTCATGTCGGAAATCTTAAGGTTTTTCTGGAACCTTTAGGGTGATGGAAGTTTAGGTAGAGGCTTACAAAGGCAATAGTATTTAGATGGAACTGAGTAAATTAGAACAGAGCAAAATATGTTCTTCTTGGAATAAGAAGGAACTTGTAAGAGGCATGGTAACCTAAGAGAAGACTTCTTAGCTCAAATCAGAGATGACTCTTTTCTGGTTTTTTTTGTTCTTGAAAATAGAGAAACCAAATTTCAATCCTTCACAAAACAATAGTAAATGAATTCATTATGTGCAATTCTAGAATTTAGTTTTACATTAACTGAGATGACAATAACTTTTTTTTTTTTTTTAAGCATTTCTCACAAAGTTTTAACAATGACAACAAAAAAGTCTCCTTAGGCACTACTATATGCACTATGTGTCATTGAAATGAATAATTAGACATCCTCTCTTTAGACATCCTTCATGACCTCTTCTAGACCAATAATCAAGACTCCAGATTTGGAATATCACCCTCATCCCTGCCGCAGATACACATCTTTAAGCTAATTTTATCAAATTAATTAACAGAGGGAATTGAATACTAGCAAAAATTTAACAAAAACATAACAAAACCAGAAAGCAACAGGAAAAAACAGCAGATATTTTCCTAAACTCTCAGAATTTTCTTTACTCCTCATTATGCAGTTTCAGCCTCTTTTGTTTCCATTTTATTTGCTTTGATCCAAAAGTGTTTTTATTACACAGATATGTAAAAAATTAAAGTTTAATGTTGTTTATACAGGAACGCATGGGTCTGATCCAAATTCTATTGAAGTAAAAAGTGAATCTTTTCATTATTTCAACTTGTATTGGATTAACCTTGAAATTCTCATGTGTGCAGATAATTTATTATTTGTTATTCTTTTTTTCCCCATGTTCATTATTTGTCATTCTTTGTATATTGTTGAATTTAGATCAGACACTACAACCATACTATGTTATTTGACTAATCTATTGCACACATCATGACTAATTAACTGAAAACAATGTGTGATTTTAAATTTCAGTCTTTGGATCCTTCCTGAAGATAGTGTTATTCTCACACAGAAAGGTAACTTCTTCTGAAGAACATGTTTTTTCTTCCCTGATGCTTTCTTACAGTATTTTAGCTCATTTTAGAGTTTAGTAGTAGTAGTCATTTTGTCAAAATTTGTACCAAAGATATTTGTTGCCACTACAACCAATTCATTTTTATGAACTGAAAATTCAGAAGTTATTTCAGTTATTAATTTTTACACATAAATGGAAGGAATGGAAAAACACGTTTTCTCTTTTATTCAATTATTTTAGTAAAAATATTTACAGTTAAATATTATGGAGGTAGGAAAATATTTTTTTCTGACAGTAGGACTGAGACATCTATTTTGAACCCTTAGGACTGAAATATTGGCATTATGCACAACCAGAAACCATAATGCAGATTGAGCTGCTGTAATTTCTTAACACAGTTTCATCTGTTTTAAAGGAATCTTGTGTTAGAAACATTCTGAGCACAATGGGATAGACAACCCCCATTCATAAAAGTGAGCGTGCTTACTTGAGACAATAGCACCAAGAGATGAAAGAGGGTAACAACAGTCATAGTCAATGTCACAAGTTAGCTATGTGCAGAAAAATTAGCATGATGGTTATTTATATCAACAAAGTGTCTAACAATGATGAGATTAATTAATATTTATGACCTCTCCATACAGTCACTTAAATCAGAATTAGACTATGAAAAATTAACAACAGGAATTTTGTGTGGGAGGGTGTGTGTGTGTCTGTGTCTCTCTGTGTCTGTGTTAAACGTAAGAAAAATGGAGAAAGACAAGATTTAAAAAAAAAAAATCTTGACTGGCTTAACAAATGTCTCATAAAATATGTTTCATTATATTGTATTGTTATGTGTAAGCAACCCTTATGCAGAAATTATGCCCATTTCTAAAAAAATATTTTTTTAAAAAAAGAAATTAATTTTCAGGCCACTTTAATGGTTTCCATTCTTTCATTTTGTCTAGGAAAAACATAACTTTATTGGTGTGTCAAAATGATGGTTTCCTACTGAGGGAGAAAATTAGCTTTCCTTTATTTTATTGTTTTGTGGAAGAAAAATTGATTTGTTAAACATTGCCTAAAAACTATGGACTCCTTCACAGCCTTCTTTATGGTCTTAGCCAAGCCACCTTTTGTGTTTATTTTAATTCCTCAATGATAATTGTTGTACTGCATTCCCTATTGTAGTGGATATATATTTCTCCTAAATCTTCAGTGGTGACAGTGGAACATATATCTCCTTTGATGCGAATGCACACAAAATGCTATTTATTACAGACACCGTCAGAAGGTAGATCTTTAACCTGTGCTTTCAGGTCTGAAGAATTTCCCAGAAGAATATCATCATGGAAAGTTCACAGACCTAAATATACCACTGCTGAATGCTTCACATCTTTTCAACAGCTTTATAAATACTTTGATTGTGCCCAACAATTCAATGAAATATCAAAGGTAGAATTGTTATATCCTCATATCCTCCACTGACTTCAGGAAGGTTTTGCAGAAAAGAGGTCTGGAGTGAAAATTTCAGGATCCAAGACACTTCATTTGCATTTTTGCTAGTAATCATACAATGTTCCCTGAAAAAAGTGGAGATCCTCATTAACTTTGATGCAGCAGGATCAGATTCATTATACCGCAGAAGTCATAGCCAACATTTTGTCTTCTTTTCAAAATAGCACAAATTTTTCAGCACTCTAATTTTTTCTTTGTTTGTTTGCAACACCTACAGCTGGTAAATTTGCAACTAATAACCTACTTTATTTGAAATCTACAAATTCAGTTCACTGATACAAAATAATACAGGCAGAAACAATAGGAACAAAAAAAATGACGGTGGGATTTTGCAAGTAATATTTCATCCCTATTATAGAGGGACCGTTCATTATGTCAAAAGAAAAATAATATTTCTACTTTATATTGGCAAATAGACCTGCAGATGAATCTACCCCATGGTCCATAATTTGGGGATACATGTTTGAGTGCTCTTCATCAAACTCCTGTGAAGTAACAAGGATCAAGATTATCATAAGAATTTATACCACAGGAGAAAAAGTGAGTAAGATTAACAATGTGGCTGCTCCAGGCTGTTTAGAAAAAATGAAAAAAACAACTGTTCTGTGCAGACATTACAGATGTGCTTGGCATGGATCTAGTAAGGGCAAGGTGGACAAGGCAGCAAACATGTTGAATATGACAAGCTCAGGGAGAAAATTCTGGACTGATACCCAGACTAGCAAAACCAACAAGGCAAGTTTTCTAGTCTTTCTGAACAGATTTGTCTGCTCTAAAGCCTGGACTAACATCTGAAAACCCAGGGGTTTGGGTTTTTTTTTGATCAGCACCTGATTCCCTTTCTCTCTAGGAAAGGTTATTCCAGTGCCAGGCTGTCTTGAGTGATATTTGGTGATCTTCTATCTTGCTTTTCTCCAGAAATTGACTTTAATTGTACCTAATCTGTACAATGAGAGATCTTTTATCTTGACCTACAGCATCAGCAGGGGGGTAAGCACACCATTAAATACAGGAGAAAGAGCTGTTCTTTACAGAAATTGAATTCCTCAAGTGAGTAACTTCAGTTTTCGATGTCATAATTATTTTGTATTTTATGGTCCACACACAGACATATATATATACATCCATGTATGCTTATATATGAATATGGTCTCACACACACACACACACAGAGTCTAAGGTGAGAGCATTTGGTGGTCGGTATCAGGTCCTGAGCTCCAGACAGAACTGGTCTCAACACTTGCTGTTCAAGCTAAAAGACAGAAATAACAAGATAATTATCCTGTGATTACACAGCACTTACCTTGCATTTCTTATATAGCATGCAACCGACAGTTACAACGTAGTTACTCAAAAATATATGTAGCGAACAATGTGCTTAAAATAAAGCCAGACCCTTTCTTATGGCCTTTGTTTTTTTTTTTTAAATTTAGTAATTTAACTTGTCATTCCCTTTATCAGCTCTTTGTTCTGCTGACTTACGAGAGAAACAAAAATTGGTGCAACAAATTTGCGCTTTTAACAGGTTTATTATTACATTATACCTTTATGGGGTCTTCTACGTAATTGCAGAAAATGATGTTATAAATCCCCACTGGAAACACTGATTCCTCTGTAGCCTGATGTCCGATGTCTAGAGGACATGAGCAGCACATCTCCCCCACCTGCTATTAGCACTCCTACACGTTCCTTTTGGTGTGTTAGAGGGCAAAGCAAATGGGGGACAAGGACTAAACTATCCAAATGGATAGAGGAAAAAAGAGAGGGGGGGGGGAGAAAGAGAATTTGAAAACAAGCCAACAAGCACTTACAGCAAAACTAACTAGCAGCAAAACATTTCCTTCACAACAAAGGTTGAATCAAAACCCTATTCCCCCAGCATATGAATTAGAAGAACAATTGTGTGATTATGATTTAAAAAAAGAGCATTACATTTTATGTTCAGCTATAATTGGTATTTATGACAATTTGTGTAAACAGTAATGAAGCCTATGTGATTTTTGCGGGGAAATTGCATTATGACACCAATGATCGTTACTGTTAATTTTCCTGAAGATGATGGCAATCAGCAGGCATAGTTTCATTGTAAATAGGTTAATTTAAAATTCAAACGCTGCTGGTATTTCAAAATGAGTTCACATTTGATTTCCAAAAGCTTTGGCCCTGACTGTCAGGATGTCAGGGAAAAAATGTTTCACAACAGAGAGAAAGAGCAAATGAGAAAGAGAAAGAAAGGCTGAATGAGTGTTCTTCCAGGAAAGCATTTCCCCTGGTAATTCAACTGTGTTTCTAGGTGTGTTGTGTTTCTACTGTGTTTCTACCAATCGCTTACCCAAGTTCATAGTGAAAAGGAGGCTCATGATGTCTACAAATCATGGGCTAATGTAGTAGTTCATCCAGTTTAGATTTGATGGCTTTCCAAAAGGTCAATATAAAGGGATCTTCATCAGTAACACAGGTGTCACGTTTCTTCACACAGTATAGTGAAACTCACCTATTGGCATGTCTTCCCTCTTTGCAATATATTTCAGCACCTAAAAAACCCACTTCTAAATACTTTGTTATTCCCACCACTTTTGAATATGAGGGTCTCATACGAATAAGTATAATCAAACTCCCAGCTCTCTTGTGTGAAGGAATGCAATACCATCTCCTGTTGCACAGAATGGAAATTGAAGTGCTAGAAGACAAATTGTTAGTTGCCAGCATAACAAAGAAAAGAAAACTGTGTACTTTATGACTCCCAGTCAGAGAGAAAACTGAGATCTGGTTACAACCCTCTCTCTCCACCTGAATTATCACCAGACCATTCTGCATGCAGGTTTTTACAAAGTGTTTCAAAAACTGTTTTGTGTGTTTGCAAACCCTTCAACCAAAGCCATTTAAAAAAAAAAAATTCTTATTGAAATTTATTGATTTCAATATGAATATCTAAATGATACATTACTTCCTAAGTAGGCAGAGAATGAGTAAGCTCGGAGGCCAGTTCAGATAAAGACTGCAATGCAACCTTCTACATGTCTTCAGCACAAGGTCGCTTTCAAGGATGACATTAACGACTTGTTCACAATCTAATGACACATTTAGATTAGAGTTTGCAATGTACATAGACAGCTTTTTTTCATTCTCTCTTCATTGCCAGATAAGATGTTTGATATGAATACGTACTGTAACCTTTCAGAATTCATTTATTTAGGAGAACTAAAATAATGAAATGCCAAATGAATTAAGAATGATATTCCGTATAATATCAAGAGAAGACAATTTAAATAGTCCATATGCACAAGCTCCCAGAGATGAACGATCTGTTCATTTGTTAGTGTAAATGGGATGCATTTGTTAGTTATTGTTTGCTGTGTCTTGAGAATTTTTTAAGAGTGAAATTCATCCATATACTCGAGATGGGCCAAAGGAATATCATGTAACTGTATTTCAAGAATTACAATGGCTTATTCTGCTTGTCTTCATGTATGCAAATTTTACTCAAAGCTCTTGGTCCTTTTTTTTTTTTCTAAACTGTACTGGAAACACCAGTCACATATTTTTACAGCAACAGTCCTTGAAAAAACATAGGTGAAAAGTGAATAATCTTTTTCTGGAAAAGATAATTAGGATAAAACAGAATGATAACACACCATGTATCCAGCTGAGCTATGAAACAAAGGTCTGATTCACTTGTTTTCTTAAGAGATCCTACAGCATTTGCAAAAAAATATAATATGATGAATTTTTTTTTTTTAAATTAACCTTTGAAGGACATGCAATCAACATTGGTAGTCACCAGTATACATCTGTGTCGTCGTTTTGAAACCAGGACAAGTTTCTCTCTGCATTCTGAAAGCTGCAGTAAAAGTGTCTGAAACACTACGATACAATAGCACTGGATATGAATCCATTTCAGTCAAGATTTGGTTATAAATTTTAAAAAGGAGCAATTTTAGAATGCGTGATGATGTGATAACAACAGTTGTCCTTGTTATGGGTCCTAAAGCAGAAACAGGATACAATAATATAATGCCATGGAAACAAATAAAGACTTCTTCCCAGAAGACCTTATCATTTATACAAATAAACAAAACAAAATATAAAAAGGAAACAACGGGTGGAAAATGTAGTGGAAACAAATCAACTTATTAAAAGCTTTTTGATTCCATTACATGCTGACATTACTTCCATTATTTATTTGTCAGATAGAGTACCTATGAAAAAACACTATCACAAAATACATCTCAAGAAGGGAAGTCTTATTTAGAATAAAATTAGTCTATCAAATCTAGAAACAAGTGGAGGCAATAAAGCGGATATTAATGCTTCTCAAAATCCTATCCTAACAACTTATTTACCTAAAATTTAGGTATGAGTTACCTCATCTAATTGCAGACATCCAGACGGATTGCATCCAGTATCTAAATATCTAAGCTAGGAATATAAAGTCCTCCTGTGGTCAGTAAAGACAGACAGATAGATAGCTCCACAGCCTGTTCCATCTGATGAAGAAAGAGCAAAGTGCAAAAACATGTTTGGAAATATGAAGAAATGACCTTACATGGATCATCATAGAGTGAGAAAGAAGAAACTATCAACATCAGCATGATATTCTTCCCAGCTAAGAACTCCAGATGCTAAAAACCCACTATAACCCCTGCTGCCATCACCACCACCAGAATGAAACCACTGACCTTGGGACCCTGAGGAGGAGGGTAAGTATGACACCAGGAAAACGGATGGAAACTCAGAAGTGGGTATAATAATTTTAATTGAGTTCTTTCTCTCTCTGTACAATTAGGTCTGGACTAATAATGATAAAACTTCAAAGATTTCAATTGTAGTTAACATTAAATTCTTGTCTTTATTTAAATATGTGTTTTTCCTCTTTGTAAGCAATACTTTCAGTGCCTTTGCTTTTGCAATTAAAGATCACATGTTGACGAGGATATTGTCTACTTTATGTGGCATGGACTGTCTGTCTTTTCTCTGCTGATTAACTGCATTTATTTGATGTTAGTCCCCATCAAGTTTCATAAATCAGACGTTGTTCTACCTATGAACCCTGATGAAGCTTACTAAGGGTATTCATATAATTGTGTAACTGGACTTTATGTAGTCTGGAACCATGACCACAACTCTAACTTAATTGAATAATCAGAAAATATCTTTACACAATCTTAAGGAGGAAGTATATTTATTTTTATGTGGGAAATCAGCTTCTCTTTCCTGCTCTTACTCAAGACATCGAAACTGCAGTTACCATATCTCTATCAAGTACCCCGGTGCCCCTGCACTAAGATATTCTAAGGAGCTAATGTTAGCTGCCTGAAAATGGAAGAGTCATACTGACATTGCACTGCATTTGCGGCTAGACTGTAGCCCTTTTTTATAAATCTGCCACCCGTGTCAAGCACTGATCAAACTTCCGGGGTGTGATGTTACCTGCAAGTCTAGAGAGCTGTAAACCTCTCAAGTTCATAAATTTTTTTTTCATACAACCACATATGTCATAAAATTAAGGACTTGTAGATCTGCAAAAGGAGAGGAGCTGATATTTTGAGTTAGAGTAGGATTCCACCATGATTACTATTGAGTGTCAAAGCCTAAATTGCTATAAGGAATTATCTACATTGCAGTAAAACTTATTCTAGAATTGTGGCTAAATTCTGACTCTTTTCGTTTCACTGGGCCTTAATTTTCACATGCCTGTCTTTGTTTCAAACAACTTAAGCACAAAAGTTCACAAGTTGCTGTAAATGAAGATGAGAATTTACCCCATAATGTCATTGGAATTGAATGTTGTGACTGGATAATGGTCTCCAACTGATAAAAAAATATAAGTACTCAGGCAAAGCAGACATGTTTATTTTCAAAGCTGGAAAATATTTTTCAATCACAACATTCAATTTCTTTTTCATTAATTCCATTACAGCATCATGGTTCATTGCCAATGAAAGAGCAAGTAAATAAAACAGATGAGAGTGACCCACAGACTCAGAAAATCAGACCTTAGTTGTACTAGTTAAAAGCTCAAGTAATCACTGTGCTGGGATAGGTGGAAAACTTAGGTGATTATGTAAATTTTATATGGTTATGCATAACACTTGTGTAGTCACAAAACCCAAAGATGACCATCCTGATGTCAGAATTTCATCCAGGGCAGTAAGCTTCCTTATTTTGTTCGACAAGTTACTGTTCAGTTTACTACAAACAATATAATCAAACTTAAATAGGCTAAAAAACACCTGAATTACCCATTGGTGATGGAGTTTTTGGATGGGGTGTCTTCCCTATTGATAAACCTAAACGCATGTGCAGATAAGAAGCTCAAAACATACTTGTTAAGAATCTCAGCAGCAACTTCATGAAAGAGGAAATGAAATATATGGAAAGAAGAGAAAGACAGAATAGTTTAGGTTTTACCAATATCAGTAATATCTCATGTTCTTGTATTTTTTTAATAAAATTTCAGTGGTGTCTGGATTTAGTAGTGAAGAATCTCTAGTGAAATGACTTAATGCCCTGATCAGGCCTCATTTTATTTTTCTCTGCCAGTGCAAAAACATGGCAAAGGGAAAAAGAAACATGAACCTCTAAACTTTCGAAGGTATACCCTGCACTGACATAAAGACTAAGCTAGCATTAAGTCTCCCCATGTGAAGACATCCCCTGCACCCACAAACCAGCATTGTGGAATTCACTCTCAGTGCTTACCATCTGCCCAGTACAAGCACAGGTGAATGAGGACATACTCCTAACAAAGAAAGGGGAGCTGTTATTTATTATTCATCAATCTCCAGGTCTTCTTTGCTGCTCACAGTTAGCGCACTTGCCACAGACATTATTTACCATTTGACAGTTCAATTCAGGTACGTCTAAGGGAGACAGCGCTTGTAGCTCACACTCATGTATACCAGAACAGTCAGTATCTCTCAAGCATGACATGCACATTATAGAGCAAATGCAAATGAACAGGCCCTTTTGCAAAGAGCTTACAATCTAAAATGAAGGAGAGAGAGAAAGAGCAGCAAGGTGGGGCGTAAAGTGAGCTAAGAGAAAAGAAATATCGCTAAGCCAAAATATTTGCAAATCACTTCTCACATACTGCAAAACTCTAGGTTGGCTTCAGCTCATTACATATATATATGATACAGGAATAGGATATAATAATAGGATATAATGATAATGTTACATCTGTATCGTTTTGTAAATTCTGAATTACAAATTTTGGTCCAGATAGTGAGACACTGTATCATAATAAATCAGATTATCTGCCTTCTGCATTCACCCAGGCAAACATTTGGGGATATAATATAACACAAATGAATTTCAATGCTGCAGTAACTTGAGAGATCTTGACCCACACAGCAACATGGGACTTGATGTGCTGCATCCACAGCTGCTGAGATGGTTTATATCCTTGCAGGATCATCTGTGAAAGGCTGCAGTGATCAAGCGAAGTTCTCAGTGACTGGAGAATGGTAAATATTGAATCCATCTTTTTAAAAGGCCAAAAAGATGACCTACATATTTACAGGTTGGGTGGCCTTACTTGATCCCCAGGAAAATCATAGAGCCAGTCTTCAATTTAATTAACTTTAGCTTTTTCACAGTTAAAGTTCTTTTAATTTTCTTTGAGGATTAGAAACTTAAGCAAAGATTTAGGAAGATCCACAGCAAATGTTCAGTTGACATGAAGTCCTGTCACAGTAATATTCAATAGGTAATGCATTATGTAATATATAAAGTGTATAATGTAGAATATATTGAGAAAAAAAGAGAAAAAAGGAGCATTTATAGTAGTGATTATATTCCATCTTCTTCAACAATAACATATATTCCAAATATTTTAATGAAAATAGAGAAATCGATTGTGATTCCTTGTAAATGAGTAATTAATCTCTTCCAAACCTTTTTACTCATCTTAGACCATGCGTTTGTCTTTGCACAAGCTTCCATCACAGCACCATGCACATTTAATGAAGAAGTTCAATATTGGCTGGCCTTCTGAATTCCAGAAATCTCCATTCAGTGCCACTTACTATTACTCTTGCTTTATGGGCATTCAGTTAGTTTTCAGTACATGAAGCTGAGTTCATATCTCAGCCAATTTGAACTAATTTTTTGAGACACTGTATGAAATGATTTACTAAAATCCAAATATATTATGCCAAATGCATTCCCTTCAGCCACTAATTTTGTAATTTTGTCATAAACAAGCAATCAAGTTCATCTGACAAGATTCGTTCTCCTGAAGCCCTGCTGCTTATTTATAATAACTATCCACAAATACATGAAAGATGCATGCACCAAAAATGGAAAGAGCCTGGATCCTGCAAGATGCAGAAAGCTGAAGTTCAATAAAAATAAAATGTATGGTGAAGCAATCCACTGGTTAGATAAACAGTACTCTGAAACAGACACTACAGAGATTGGTAGGTTATATGACTTGCTCGCAACTAAAAGAATTTAGATTTTGCTCAACATAATGTTCTTTCAACTACCTATCTCTTTTTTTGTTTCATTTCTTATTTGTATTTTGTGTTTTATGCCTGTAGGACTGTATGTGTCTCAAAAAAACCGTGGAAGAACAAGATAAACTTTCATAAGTGAGTTTTTGTTCAGGGATAGGATGCAGGGGAAACAATATTTAAAAAAAAAAAAAAACGCAAAAAAACCCCACAAAAAAAACCCAAAACCCAAACAACCAAAAACAGAAAAAAAACCAGAAGAATGAAAACATATGAAAGCCTCGTTTGTTTTTCCAATGTGTTTCACAGTCTAAAATGAAAAGAGTAAAAATGAAAAATGTTATGTGAAATAATTTCATTCAGAATGGAAAAGACTTTAGAATAGCATCTCTAATGGTAATACTGAAGTTGCACTTCAGCTCTGTTTCAAAACTGGAAATATTTTCTATTACAACTCCTGTATATTTCAGCACTCCGCATCATGGAAGACTCTGGGTTTGATTCTACTGTAGATATATAGTGATATGTATGTACTGCACACATAAACACCACATTACTTTTCCTGACTTTGGGAGAAGTGGCAAGTAACATACTAAATCCATATCATATTATTGTATTGGTTATAAAAGTATGAAGAGGTGGGAAAAATTCTCTTTATTTTATGCTCATGGTCTAGAAAATGATCCTAGCTTAGACACCTGACTCTTCAATGTCCAAAACAAAGTGTAATGAATACTACTCTTGTGTACAGAACAAGTCCTTCTCTAATACTGGGTACATTTGTTGTTATTCAAAGGTAAGTGATTTTATATTTACTCATTCAATAAGTATCCTGCTTTCCCTTTCTATGAAGTCACTGAATTATGAACAAAGCACTTCCATTTCTTGAAGGAGTAACTACACCCTGGTTTTGATGAACAACTGGCTGTCGCTAGTAGTTCCAATTTGTCCACGTAAAATTTTTCAAGAAAAAGGATGTGAGAGTTCTGTTCACTTATTTCTTCATAACATCAAAACCTCCAGCAAATTTACACGTCTAGTTGTGGTACACCGTAAAAAGAATTTAGAGGTCAAGAAAGCAAAGCAAACTGTGACTGACAACTAATCAAAGGTATGGATTTAAAACTAATAAAAATACAAAGGCCTAAATTAATCTGAGAGCCGATCACAATTTTTTGGAAGTGAAATATTGACTTCCTTCAAACATTTGAAAAAATGCTCTGCAAGCTGTTCGTAACATTTCAGCTATTTCTCTTCATCTCACCTAAGACTGAAAATTCTCGTTTTTCATAGAATCAATCATTTACACAAATTTCCCCTTAGCCAAGTCATGGCATACCAGTCAATGTAGCAACAGGAATCAGCCTCTATTTTCCACTAAAACATTTCTTATGACTCTGTTTATTCATCAGTTTACATAAGAGTTTGCTTAGTAACTTCTAACTATCTTATTCCTTTTGTACACATTTTCCTTCCCTTCATTGTAAACTTCCCTTCTGGTTAACTACTAGACTCTTCATTGTCCATCCATTGTCTCTGCATCAGGCCACCCATTAGTATTCCTTAATTTGCCAGAACGACCTATAGTGAATAGCTTGCACTCCTCTGCAGGTACAATGACCACTGATAATTTCATGCATTCTCATTCATTTACGGCAGTGGTTTTACACTCCAAAAAAAAAAAAAAAAAAACAAAAAAAAAACCAAAAAACAAACACCAAAAAAAACCCCCCTTTTTTAAATTATTGTTGTTAAAGCTTTGAGTTTAAACAGAGTAGTGATTTTTTATACTGAGGAGAGTGCCACTCAAACACCATTCCTCCAACAGGTTTACTAAGTGTGCATGAAAGTATTTGCCTCCTTTCTGGTGTCATGTAAAGCAATAAATACAAGTCAAACAAATGAAGGGCAGACCTAAGAAACAGAGGACTGAACTGTACTGTGGGAAGTTGTAGCTCTGCTCATAGGGGCTACAGTGGGCAAACAAGCCAATGCAAATCCTCCAAGCTGCTGCTATAATGAGAAAAAGCTAATGCAATGCCTGACTGTCTAAACAGATGAGTAAGAATAGGGACTAGTTTAACACTTATATATGACAAAGATAAAACAGATTGGAGAATTTATTTGTTTTTTAATACTCTTAATGCTCTTCTTTCAAAAACTACCATGAAAAATCAGGGAAGATGCAGAAAAGAACTACAAAAATGATTTAAGAGCCATGGAAAATACCTTATAGTGAACACGTAAAGAGCTCTACCTATTTACCTTATCAAGAAGAAGATTGAGAGGTGATTTGATTAGAGTGTCTAAGTACCTTCACAGGGAGAAAACACTAACTACTAAAAAGCTCTTTAATCTAGCAGAGCAAGGCATAACAAGAGACGATCTGTGAAGCTGAAGCAGACAAATTAGAAATAAAGCACAATATTTTTTAACAGTGCAGGTGATTAACCACTGGAACAAACTGCAAAGGGAAAAAGTGGATTCTTTCTTGTCTTGATGCCTTTAAATCAAGCTTGGATGCCTCTTTGGAAGATTAAGCATCCCCTGAAGTAGCTAAGTTTTGAGTGAGACTTGAAAGGGAAGAGGAATGTTTACACAAGGAGAGGAAGATCTTTTAGTGGGTTTGATGTGAAAGTATTCCATTGGAAATAAGGACTTGCGACATTCAGGAAGTTTGTTCTAATGATCTCATTGTCCCCTCTGCCTTTAAAAACCTTGAATCATGCAAAATGTAAGCAAAGCTTGGCCTTAGCTAGAGCTTTATTGAGTACAATAGATCTCTAGCTGGGAACCTGAATCCATTGAAGCAGAATTAACTGGTCCATCAAGGTTCTTCATTTTTAAGTAAAAGAAAGTGGGAAATATCATTTGCTACCCTTGAATATTTTCTAGACTTCAGACAGTTTCCTGTTCTGTGCTGGGACAAATTGAAGAACATTTTCAGCTCACTGAAACTTGCCGGTGTTTTGGGGAATGATGCTGTATGATAAGATTTTCTGCTTGTGTGGGTCTCCTGCAGTCTGACCTATAGTGAAATTGTAATCACCACAATGCAGCAGTGCAATAATAGAAATCATTGCCTGAGAGTCATCAGGATTTTGGTTTTGAAATGGCATTTTAAGTGTCCCGATGTGATTTTTTTTTTTTACCTCATGTTGTGATGTTATATATTTGCATTTTCACTGATTGGTTAGACATGAAGGAGCAATATAATCTGTACGACAGTGAAAGTGCAAAGTATTTGGGGTTTGAGGGGGAGAAAAAGCATTTCATGGCTGTTGCAGAGAGCTGGGGAAAGGAGTGACCCCAAAATGAAGAAACAAAGTCTCAGAAGGGCAAAGTTCTTGTAGAAAATACATGTTATTTGCATTTGAATACGCTTCAGTCCCATGTCCAGCTGGGCAGAGTACATTCAGCTGCATATTGTGTGCTATTGTATGCACATGTGTCTTTGTGCAGTGGAGTGGTGTTCATTGGATTATGTCCCTGTAGACTGCTGTGGCTGCTTCTGCCGGTCTGGGTGTGAGTTATTCTGTGGGTACATGAAGACATAGCTTTCAAATGCAAACACATGTGTTTATGAATGATTAGATGAATAATGCTTTCATAGCTATCTGTTACAAAGAATTTTTTTTCTTGTCCCCTCAAGATATAACTATGAATTAAAGAAAGCTGGCAATTACAAGATGCTGCTGCTGCTGAACAAGAGAACAGGGACAGCAACTGTTGGCAAAGTGTTCCTTCTTCCTTCTTTCATTTGGCTTAAGACAAGTTTAGAGGCCAGTGTTTCTCCTTTGCACTCCACTAGCTGTTCCAGCCCGGAGCTAGCTTGTTAAAACCCACTTAGTCACTTGGGTGCTGTCAGTCACTACTTCAGAATCAATGGTTGCAGATGTGAGCCTGGATGCAATGCTATTTCCCCTGCAGTAACAAGCAGTTAATAGATTTTTTTTTTAATTATTCTAACTGCTTTGTCTTACAAAAAAGGGGAAGAAAGTTAGGGCAGTTGAGGTTGATCTGCAGATAAACACATGCCTGCCAAAATGAGGTGAAATCTTTCGAAGTAGCAATTCCACATCCAAGTGCAATATTAATAACAATACAAATCATACATTTTTGTCCTACAGGGAATTTGTTTGCATGAACCTGAAATGTCAGTTCATCAGGATTTTTGCTAAAGGAAAGAAATATTCATCAGGTCTGTCATCAGGGGAGTGTAGTTTTCTTATTAAAAAAAAAGAAAGGAAAAATCACAAGCATAGGTACATTTGGAAAGTCAGAACCGTTTTATTGTTATTGTTGTTGGTTTTACTATTATTATTATTATTACTTCCTCCAGAGAGAATAAAAATTTCAGATGCTTCCACTTGCTTTGGAGGGATGGTCATGGCTACAAGTTGTCCTCAGATTTATATGACTTTGAACACCTTTCTTATTATATCTCATTTTTCTCATGTGGCATTCTCCCAGATGCCGCTGGCTTTTAAGGGAGAAGCAGGAGGGAGAGCATGAGTAGTAACTTGTTCCAAAGCCAGTGCTTACTTTTTCTGATGTTGTCAGATCAGGTTACCATTGCAGCTCTGAGGTCTTAATTGCATTCCAGACAGCCTCAGCTCTAGTTTTAACCCTAGTCCTTAGGAAATATCAGTGTTTCAGGGTGGCAGGTTTTAAATACAATGATAAGAACACAGCAAAGGAGTCTTGTAAGTTATGTGTGTACAAAAGTTCTTGAAATAATGACGACAGCTCTGTGTGAACGGAGAAAAAGGCTGCATCTCACATGTCCCAGGCCCTCCAGAAGAGTGCCTCGAACCTCAGTGGCTTGCACACCGGGGTTTGCTTCCTGTAAGAAGGAAACTTGAACACATAGAATCATAGAATCACAGAATGATTAGGGTTGGAAGGGACCTTAAAGATCATCTAGTTCACTTGTAGGAAAAGACTGCAGTCCTTTCTCATCTTCTGGTGAGGAAATGAGATATAACTAGGAAATACTGTCCTTAATTCCACCAGTTAGGCTGTTTTTCAGTCACCTTCCTCCTAGAGAATTTATCTCTGTTCCTGGGGAAAAAAACAAACAAACAAACAAACAAACAAACAAACAAACAAAAAGAAACCAAAAACCAACAAACAAACAAACCAACAACCTCTGCCATCTACTAATAAGCAAATATTTATCATAGAGTCATAGAATCATAGCAAGGTTTGGGTTGGAAGGGACCTTAGAAATCATCGAGTTCCAACCCCCCTGCCATGGGCAGGGACACCTCCCACTAGCCCAGGTTGCTCAAAGCCTCATCCAGCCTGGCCTTGACCACCTCCAGGGATGGGGCATCCACAGCTTCCCTGGGTAACATATCTATTTCCCAAGCTTTTCACAGAAAGTGATAAGCCAAATGGCAAATGAGATGAATATGAGAGGGAGGAAGAAAACACCTTCTTTTACATCCAGGCAAAGGTAATGTAAAGATGAGATGGTACTGGAGTTCTCATTTCTAGTGGACTGTGCTCCTGAAGGAAGACATAAATCCTCTTCTGGCTGAAGTCAAGAGCATAATTATTATCAGGTGACAACAGTTCCAGTTAGGTGTTCTAATATGATCGTTCTCAGAAGGGACAGAAAGTTGGAACTCTGAAAATATTTATGGGACATTTCGTAAAGAAATGGAGTGGGTCCTGCTCTTTGTTTTCATGCCTGCCTTGCTACATTTCTGAGCACAACAAAAGACCCTCATTGTGTGCAAAGAGGGGCCATCAGCAGTAGGCTGGAGATGAGAAGGTTCCCCTTCCACCAAGATTTTTGAACATAAGAGTATCAAGTAAACAAAACAGAAAAAGGCTTCCATATTCTAGGTTTTTAAAGCTGGAAAACAGAGATGGTACACCCAAACCTGTAAAGAAATTGCACCTGAGTTTTTTCTATCTCTGGAAATAATTTAAATGTTATAGCTCCAAACACCGCTGTGGACAACTGAACTCCCGCAGGGTTCATGAGTCTGCTTTTATCTGCTAGTATCACATTCGGTTCTTACCTATGAATAGGGATACCTTGAATATATTCCTTTGTGCGAATAAGATGCTTCAAAATGCCCCCACCAGTAGAAATTTAGAGCAAGTATTTCTAAAAGCAAGTGACCAACGTAAAAATAAAATGGAGATAAAAACTTTTAGAAAGTAATATCTATATATGAATTTAACATAAGATTATGACTATATTTTATATAATAAAATAAAAAAATTGTATCACTGATAGAATATTTGTCTTGTCCAAATCTTGGAGCCCTCATGTAGTTGAAATTTACCCAGCAATGAAAATCTGCCTGGAGTTGTTAAATACTGCAGTGTTTGACTGCTCACTCGTCACATTTGCCCCTATTTCAGTGTGAAAGAGCTGCCCTGCAAGAGATTTGACTTACTTTTCATTTATTTATTTAATTTACTTCTACAAGGCCAAGTGAGTTCTGGGAAATGTACCAGACTGTGGTCTCTAGAGACTCAACTGTTCCTACTTATCTGAAGAAAAGCTAATGAGAAATTACTCAGATCCAAAATGTTATGCTCCCTCTTCCCCTCTTCTGCCCACACACAAGCCCACACAGAGAACTGCAGATGCTGTTTCCTGGAAAAGTTCTTTCTCTAGGCTGAAAACCAGAGCTACACTGAGTATATTCTGCCTAAATTGGAATTTGGCTGAAATTTAGAGGGTCTCTTCTAAGAAAGCAATTAGGAACACTTATTCTCTATTCCACCTGCTCCTGACAGCACTTAGTCCCTCTTGTTAAAAGGCATCTATCTACTTCAGACTGAGCTATCCTCAACTCTACATTGACGTATAGAACTAGTAACACGTATCTCACTACATCCCGGTTATATGAAGTACTCAATTTTTGCAACGCTCTTGTTGATAAAATGCTCTTTCAGAAAATGGGAGATTAATCTGAACTCACAGTACATGTTTCTTATTTTCTAGAAGACTGTCCTAAATATTAGGCACTAGGTCCTTCTTCTTTGTTCAGCTTATGAACTTTGTGTTTCACAGTCAGTGGATTAAAAGAAGTTTGTCTTTTATACAGTACAGTTTGTAAGTCAGCAGACTAAAAGAAGGAATCTAAATATGATCCTGGGTGTTTTGCCCTTACTTTAAAAAAAATGATGTTACATCATAATGTTTTCACCCTTGTTCACCTTTACTCCAACTTTCTACTGTTTCATTTATTTAGGAACGCTGCCATTCACACTATTAAGTTCTTGCATTTAAATGTGGGCTTTTTGCAGCTAATGGGGCTCATCCTGGCTGTCAATCTGCCCTGCCTTCCTGGTAACTGAGTTAAGGATACTGACTGACTTGAAGAGTAACTCTTGGTCTGGGATTTTTTCTAGGAAACAAACACTTCTCCTTTCTCTTTGATAAGAGAGTGACAAAATTAAACAGTCTCATGCATTTTGGCCTCATACCTTAACAGTAATTGAGATGATAAATACATATTATATGTATAGACCTGTTCCTCTGTGACTGTTTATCTGCCTCTTGTGCTTTGACTGAGCATACAACTTTCTGGAGGTTATAACACCTGTGTAATTTTATGAACCAGGTATGCTGCTGCTGTCCATAACAGACTGTTTCTCTCTTACATAAACCATCTGTACGTAGGAGGATGAGGACTTCCAGACCAGTGGTGCTTCATTAAGCCAAAACCAGAATCATAGAATCATTAAGGTTGGAAAAGACCTCAAGGATCATCAAGTCCAACCGTCAACCCAACACTACCTAAGTCACTAAACCATGTCCCTAAGCATTACATCAACACATTTTTTGAACACCTCCAGGGATAGTGACTCCACCACTTCCCTGGACAGCCTGTTCCAATGCTTATCCAGCCTAAACCTCCCCTGGTGGAAGTTGAGGCCATATTCTCTCGTCAATCAGTAGTTTCCCTGACCGGGTAGAGAAGTATTCACTTCAAAAGTTCCTTAAAAATCTTTAAAAGGTAATGCTTCAGTTACACACACAATCCCTGAGCTACAGATGAAAAAAAATTAAGAGTGCACCTTTTCAGAACAGGATTTCTACTGCATGACTTCTACCTAAATTAGGTGTCTAACCTCAACTGGTCATTTTCCACCCTCACCCCACACCCCTGTCAGTGGAAGGATACTCCGAGGACAGCTGTCTCCATTCTGTAATACAAATCCAGCCTCATCTGATAATCCACCCAGTGGAGGTGCCTGATTCTTCCATGACTATTGCAGGAGCCTAGAGAGCTAACTTAAACCAGCTAGTCCTATCACAAAGTTGGGAAAAGTTAGTTTAAATTAATCCCAGGCTTAGTTTTACTTCCTGCATCTCACAGGCCATATATTAATTTTACCACTTTTGAACAGAACACCAAATCCTGGGTATGAATAGTGCATCTGTTGCTATACTTTTCCCTGCTAAAAATCTCTTAGCACACCATCTTCTTCTTTGTAAGAAGAGTCTTGCCTATAATTAAGTCACCTGTCAAAGTTTAAAAAAAAAAAAAAAAACACACACTGTAATTTTCTGCAGTTTCTGATTTTTTTTCCTTAATCCTCTCCAGTTTTCCCATAACATCCTTGGGAGGAAAAGAAAAGAAAAAAAAGAAGAAAGAAAGAAAAGCAGCTTTAATGTAGGAACTCCTATCCATTTAAACATCTGCCACAGCCTCCATATTCTCTTTGAACTGCATAGGGATCCTCACTGAGTGGGTACAAACTATGCTATTTATTTCTAGATTTCTTAGTTTCACAGAATCACAGAATCACAGA
>NW_010109032.1:0-20683 GCF_000699245.1 Pterocles gutturalis
CCTCATCTCCTCTCTGGCCCTTTTTATATTTTTACTTTACATCCACATCCCCCCATTTACAGCCTAGCACCCCGAACACACCCACCTTCCTGGCACACACCCATGTACCCTTCCCCAGCTCCGGACCCCCGTTCAGCTTTCATCACCAATTGCCCCCACTGATGCTGCCCCATGCACATGGTCATGCCCGTGCCAGGTGTGTTCCTGCGTCCCGCAACCCCCGTTGCTTCCCATGCACATACCCCAGGCCTCCCCATCCATCCCCGCAGCCCTGGTCCTTTTTCCCCACACCTCCCAGCCTTCCCCACACTCCCCGTACAACTACGTCTCCCTCGAGTACAGCTTACGGAACAAGGCAGATCCTGCTCTGCCCCCTCCTCCTGTGTCCAGACCCCCTGAACTCCTCATTCTCCGTGTCTGGTGGCCACCCCACACAGGGACTCTGCTGCGCAAGAGGCAAACACTTCCTCTGGCCCCAGTTCCTCTTCAGCTGTGGCTTCCCTCCAAACCCCTTCTCACCATCCAACAACCATCCCTGATACTCAGGCACAGGACACCGCTGTGTCCCTTCAACTTTCCCAGCCTTGTTTCCTCACCAAGCAGACTCCCTCCTCTGCTCTTCACGAGCATCCTCCTTTCCACCCTCCGTGGCCTCTTCCACTGTGCACAAACCAGCTCCAGCAGCTCCAGGGCTCTGTGGTTTCTTCCCCGGACCCTATCGCTCTCTTACCTGCAGTCATCAGCACTGTGACCCCAGCCCCTAGGACTTGCCTCTGTGCCATGGCAGCCTGGAGTTGGGTGGCTTCTCCTCTGGACACCTCACCAGCACCCAAAGGTGACCGAGGGACCGTCCCCATCACCAGTTTCCTGGAGCCGTGGCCAAGAGCAAAACTGGGATGGACGGAGCTTGGGGAACACCCACCACCAGAAAGGGCGAGAGCTGCCTTGCGCCGTCCTGGATTAGAAGGCACAAATGCAGAGGAAGAACCACACCGTGGGCCTGCACAGGGCGTGAGACGAGATCACCAGCCCTCAGCACCGGACTCACCTGCTGCAGGAAGAACAGCCGGAGAGATCTTACAGGGAGCAGAGCCAAGCTCCTCGGGCTGGCGGGAGCTAAATAGCTTCCTCATGCGTGAGAGTCCTGTAGGCATTGCTAGCAATTATCTGGGCAGCACTGCTGGACTGGGTGAGGAGTCTGACATTGAATTAAAAAAAAAATTCAAGGGAAGACCTCAGGTAAGCAGAAGTTGTAAGAGGCATGAGGCTCTTCCATGTTTCCACATCAGCTCTTGGAAGATTCACTTCCTCATGCTCGGAGCTCTGTGGTAAAAGCCAGTGTGCCTGGAAAGACGAATCCAGGTCAGGAATGGAAAAGCTTCTTGTTGTGTCAACCCTGACAGAGCTAATCTTCAAGACTTTTTGTAATACCTCCCTGCCCCAAAAGCTGGACCCACGTGAAATAATTACAGTCTTCCCCCACCAGCGGCAGGGCTGCTCTCTTGCCCACCTCCCAGCACAGTTGTGGCTGCACCCTGGAGCCTCTATCGTATGCGTTCGACACCTTTGTTACCAAAAGGGCAATTTTCTGAAGTGTCAAGCTCCCAAGGGAGCACGTGCAGCCCGGAGGAGGGGAGCCACACACCCACGGAGGGCTAGTAGACGAAAGCTCATTGCTTCAGCTGCCTTTTCTTTTAAAACAGGCTGAAGGATTGAAGGGACTCAACCCATGGACTGATTTAACTGCTCACAGAGGTCTTGTGAAGTATGACTCACTCTAATGAATGGGAGTTAAGAACACAGAGCCAAAAGAATTAGCAGTAGGGGATTGTGCTGAGCACTCTAGGTCCACAAGGAAGAGTTTCTGAACATCCTGTTGGCTTAAATCTACCTTTAGACATTGCAGCATTGATAGCATTGTTTCTCCTTACAGAGCAAACAGGCTCCAGGCATCTTAGCGCTTCTCGGAACAGCCCAAAGCAGAGGTGGATGTATTTGAGTTCCATCACTTGCACCTTTAAGCAACACACATCTATTATCCTTTTCTAAAAGGCACACTATTGCTAACTGAAGCTAGGGGTTTGATACAGGAACAACAAGGGACATTGATCCATCCATCCATGTCAGATGAGTTGACTACTATGGCCTTGGAAAAAAAAAATAAATAGTACTTACTGCTTACATTGCTCAAAAAGATGGATAGCGACAATTGTGCAGTTAAGGTTGGTTGCTCTCAAACGCACTTCGTCTTCCAACCAAACATAAGTCTTGATTGAAAGCAATAAAAAGCATCAAGCCCGCCCTATACTTAAGCAATGCAATTAATGGTCCTTTAAAAAGTGTGCAGTTACCTGCCCGTCAGGACACTGCACCATGCCAGACTCCATCTTGGAGAGTATCAACTGTCATACTTTGACCGTCTCCTTTTTGCTGCTCTTATTCTCTTGGCACCTGTGAAACAACCCCACCGCACGCACCACCGAATCCAGAAGGATATTTGGCCATAGAGCAATATTCTCCTCCTGGATCTCAACCCCTGGGTAAGAAAGCAGCTCACAGCATGAAGAAGTTGGCTACTGAGGAGCAAAGGAGTAAAAATTTGGAAAAAACAAAAGTAGATTTTAACTTGGCACAAACAATCAAGAGCGTTTGGCAAAAAACTAGCCATTTATGGAACCACACATTAAACCTAATTTTTAAACCATCTTTACATAGTAAAAGGAAAAAAATACTTAACACTTCCAAGGAGATTTTTAAAATTACGAAGTCTTGAAGCTGGTTGGTAAAAGCTTTTACTAAGAGCTCTGTAGCTGTCCTTCCCCCTCTGCACCCGCTCTTACTCCCCAGCATCAGGAGGGCATGATACAGTACCTAACAGCCAACAGTCCCACTAATTCTCATCATGGCGAAGGAGAACAGGTTTCATAGGATTTAAGGTTCATCCATGCAACATACTCCTGTACAGAGCCAAAACTCACCCATTTCAGGATTCTAAATTCAGAAGTTTTAATAAACTGTCCTCTGCCTGTAAACAGTGAGGTCATGACTGAACATCTATACCAACTCAACAGTGTGCTGAATTCCTACCTTCCAATTATGTGCTTAAAATTTCTTGAGGAAAAAGTACTGATGAGTTATTTAGCGTACCTGTTACGCCCTGCTCAGCCACGTACCACAACTACAGACACGCAATTCAAAGTCAAACAAAGCAAACAAGCCAGTAACACCAGGATAGTTTTTATTTGCTCCCTGAATTAAATATTAGCAGATACAGAAAATTCAGATACCAACTATTTCCCCAACATTTACAAGACTGAGTTTGCCATGTCAGAAAACAAGCACGTTTATGCACAATCCTGGCAACTGATAGTGTGAGTGCACAAGATCGCCCTGCCTGAACATCACTTTTGAAGAGGCAGCATCCCTGGTCTCCAGCATCCAACGCTGTCCCCTCACTGACAATTGTGGCACCACAGAACAGCCAAGTAAATATCCTGAGTGGGCAGCTCCAGTGCATTTCCCTCCCACAAAGGATTTATTCCATGCTTCTCCTGAAGGGGCAGAGGCAAGGTCAGCACATCCAACAAATAACCCACCTATGAACACAAGCCGATTCTCGCTGTGCCTGTTTTGCTCTGTTCTTTGAGAGTAGGGAAGAGCACAGCAGAGTGACACTTCCAAGAAAGCTGTTCTTAAAGGCGTTATTGCTGCCACACATTGTCTGTGCTGGCAACAAAGTGCCAGAGGCACACTCGTTCCCTGCTGCACGCCGCGTTGCTCTGTGGCTGCTGAACTTTTACAGTGGTTTTGCAGCACTTTCCCTGCTGAGGAAGGGAAATTTTCAAATAAATAAAAGGACATGAAGTAAGCAAGCTTGTATAACTGAAATCATGTGGAAACACAAAGCACGTGCTGTTGAAGGAAATACCATTCGCTCCTTTCCACACTGGAGAAGAACTTAGGAACTTGCATCCTTCTTAAAGCAGCTGGTGCAGCCAGCGCCCTCAGAGCAAAACACAAGTGTAGTTAGTGCAGCAGGAGCCAGGGACCTCTGCTCCCTTTTTATAAAAAAATAAACAAACAGACACTTTTCTAAAACTTGTCTGCTAAGCCAGGGACACACAGAAGACAGCTCACATCTCAGATGTAGTGATCCACACAGCATTTCACTGGCCAGTGCATATCCACTATTAGCCAACCCCCGCAGGGGGAACTGAGCATGTATATCCCCTGTTCTACTGGAGGGGGAAACACATGGTCTTACCAACTCCACTGTGCAAAACCTTGTATTAGATCCTGGCACAGCAGATGGCAAGATATTTTCCCTTTTGGAAAGATCACAAAAGTGCCTTCTAGGCTGCAAAATGCCTTAGGCATCCTCAGACAACTGCATCTTCTCCAGGCACAGGAACTCCTGCATCCCTGTCCTGCACTCCAGACCCTAATACACATGCTCCTACTCGCCAACCTTGCCAGTATCTCTTCAGCAGTTCTCTTAGTTCCAGAAGCAACAATGACTCCAAATAACTCAGCTGTATGACTGTTCTTCCACAACCCCAATGGTTAGATTTATAAGGGCGTTGTATGCATTTGCATCTATTTGCAACCTTTGTATTAGTAACAAGAACCTCCCAAAAGATAGCTTATAGTTTATCATATCCAGGCTCCAGAGGGATTCTACGTGTCACCACCTCCTGCTTTTCCCTTACGGTTTTTACACTGGGCTGCAGCCATCCAACATAAGGTGCCACTGGGCAAGTGAGGGAGGGAGGGAAGTGGCAAAGTCGGGAACACACAACTTAGTGAATGATGGGATTGTCAGTCACTTCGATGTCAGGCCCCACATCTACACACCATGCACTGGCACCGATCTTGCCCTGCCCACTCGGCCCAGAAAGGCAGTGAGCGTGCCTCTTCTCATGCCAAGCCACCGTGTCAGTCTTGGTCGCCATCGGACGACTCTTCCTCTGCCTCCTCCAGCCACTGGATAAACTTCTGGAGCTGCAGAGAGAAGGAAATGTAATTGGGTAACAAGTGACATGCTGGGAACTGCTCAACAACTACACCATGCCAGTGAGCACCAGTATCATGTGCAAGAAAGAAAAACAGGCAGACTGAGGGAGAGAGAGACAAAAGTTTAGATGAAAAACAACTGGGATGCCACGGACAAACCCAGACTCATTAGATTCCTGAGGGAGATTCCTCCAGTCAGACAATCCTCGCAACACTCAGCAAAAAGACAAAAGTTTCAGAGTTTTCCAGAGCTTCAGGGAGAAGAGATGACAGCTGCACCTTAGCTAAGACATGTTAGGAAAACTCTGCTGGGAAAAAAGTTGAGAAATTGCTATAAAGAAGGCAGCTCGTTTTACCTTTTAATTGGGCTCGAATAAGCAGCTGAAAGCACTATTGACCTATACTAAGAGCTGACTTTGCAAAGGTTTTAAACAAAGTCGGAGTTCTTCAGAGATGGCTTTTTTCCCCTGCTCTTCTGTCAGATGCAGGGAGGAGGACTGGAACAGGGCTCAGCCAAACTGCAGCAGAAAGTTCTGCCTGATGGAGGGGGGAAGTTTATATGCTCCTTGTGATACAAGCCAAATGAAACCACTCCGTACAGCAAATGCTTAGAAATATATGCGAAGGGACTGGTGAGCCAGGAATGAAAGCTTCAAAGGAATTGCATGGGGCCAGCACACAGGGCATTGGCCTAAAGCCCATTTCAAATGGGTGTTGGCTTAGGGAAGCCGTGCTGCTACTCCAGAAAGTGCTGGCCTCGTGCTACAGAGAGCCCACTAAAAACAATCTCCCTTTCCTACCACCTCCATTCCTCATCCAAACAGGATGATTATGGCAGAACGCACAGAAATGTCTGTTCTGGAGAACAAAGTTGTGCTGCTTAGTGTTTAATGCACTGGTGCGTTACTGGCCTACCATGTAATGGCAGCTGCTCCACAGAAGGGGACAGTGGCACGGAACTCCACTCCAAGTTTCCTGCAGCAGCTGTTGTCTCTCTCTCTCTCCTTCTGCCCCCCACCCTCTTTAAACACCTTTGGGACTTACCCGCTGGTTTTTACGAAGCTGTTTTCCCTTGTCAGATGTGTCCCGCAAAGAGAACCAATTGAGAATTACATCTTCTTCCAGAATTTCCAGCTGGTAAAATGTCATCAACACCTGCATCGATTAGAAAAGAGCAACAGGGCTCTCTATAAACTCTTTTGGGACTAGCTCATGTCCAAGCACAAAGTTTGCACGTAATCTGTGTCTCCCAGATCCACCTTCAACAGAAGGCACTCAGTCTGAGTCATTTTGCTTTTACAGATAAAAATAACTGTGCTTCTCCTACCAAGCCTCATGGTCCTGACAGTTAGATGCTATGACACACAATGAGTCAAAGCTGAAGCCCCATCAGCTTCAGCTCTGCGGATGCAAGGCATGATTGAGAGCTGTGGGCAACAAAGGGTTCAAGACATTACTTTTCTTTTTAAAGCATCCCAAAACCCATCACAAAGCAGATCTAACAAGCAACTCTTATGCGGGCCCACAAACACACAACTGTGACGTGCAGAGAAAAGCAAGAATCTACCCAGTCCTCCCCCGGGCTCCATCCTCCTGCCAGTTTTCTCTTAAAAGTGCCTTATGGCAGGTGTCAAAGCAATTGGTCATTCATCAGCTCAAACTCCTGCCCAGTGCAGTGAGGGCAAGATGCAATCATGCTTTCTCAGGGTGCCTTTGTGCTGAGGCAGAGCAGGCACTTTGCAGTCAGTCTCCTTGCGGCAGAACACTGACAAAGCTGGCTGCCAACTCCAAATATAAAGTGTCACTTCAATTCCCAGCCTCTAGGGAAACCCAGGCCCCTAGAACAATGGACACATGCCAAACAATTGCTGTAATTCAAGGACATTTTGGCTCACCAAACCGAACGCTTTTGGCTCCAGTCCGTATTAAGTACTTTGCCATTAGTCAGAAGCACTGGTAGCAGAAATTAGGATTCCTCTTTCTTGAGGAACCAAGAGTTAAGCAGGCTCTACAAGAGCTCTTCCAAAAGCTTCCTGAGACACTGCTGTAGGAGACTTGCAAACCAAGTCAAATGCTCTCAGTGGGACAGGGCAAAAAGAGCACAGGGGCAAAATATTTGAGAAGGAGGGTGAGGAGGAATATACCAAAAACTCTCAGAAGCGGGGAGACAAGTAATAAACCACATTTTAGTTCCCCTTTATTTCTAGTCTCATACTGGCTCAGTCTTAGTAAGAAATCCCACCCTTACTCTCAGCCGTGCTTGTTTTGCACTCTGAAGTAGGTTAAACCATTTGGCAGCTGGATCCCAGGGACCATGTAGAGACAAATGAAGTAAAGCTCCTCCCAAAGCAAGCCTCTGGCCTCGCTTCTTCCAGCATCACACAACAAGGGCATCTAGGTTAGAAGCTGCAAAATAATATCTCCCTTCAGGCTGCACGCTGGTAATTAATACTCACCCTCAGCTGTGCTCCCTCAGAGGCACAGGCAGACTTTTTTTAAAAGCAATTGTTATGGATACCCTCTCCACTGAGACCCCGCAGTTCTCTCCTCTAAAGCAGACAGGCTGATGATGCAAACAGGATGCATTTCACTAAGAATCTAGCAAAAACAGGTTCTCAGAGCTGGGAGCGGATACTCACTTTAGCTATCGATGTGCAGAGACTATCATGTTCCAGGAAGAATTCCTCAATGGCAAATAAGGCATTCAAGTGATCTGATGCCCGTTTAATGTAGTTCTTAAACAACGGGGTCCAGTTCTTCAACAGCTGCAGGGGAAAAACACAGAAGAAGAGTTCCTGAGCTATGAGATGGATGTGTGCACTCAGCCCTGTTTCTCAGCTGTGTTGCACTACGAAACTGGACCCAGGGAAGCATTTAAGAGACAGTTCAGTTGACCACTTAATACATTTGCCCCATATTGTCCAAGAAACAGATGCAATTAAGTCTCACACGTGCAGACGGGACCTGGTTTTATCAAGCAGCTTTGAGAACATCCATTAGCTTTCTTGGTTTTGACTCTAGGTTATCACAGTAAATGTATTTAACAGTCTGGTACTCAAAGAAAATCACTTCAGACCAATAAGGAGAAGTATGTACATGCTACTCAAAACCTGCCCCACAGAGCAGCTGACATTTCATCGGAACTTTCCTTCAAAGCAGAAGAACAAATAAGAAAAAAAGAGAAAACAATAGTGCCAGGATAATTACCAGCTGAATAGAAACAGACGGTGCAAAATAGCCAACCCTAAAACAGGAAGGCAGTGGAGAAGTCCCTAAGCGCAAGTTACACATTTGCTGTGTGCCCACAGGCTTGCTTGGATTCTGGAGCCTGCTGCAGGGAATGGGTGGGAACAAGGGACAAAGGGCAAGAAGTTGTTACACCATTAGCTGATCTCGGTTCTCTCCTCCAAGGCTTATTTTTTATGAAGCCTTTAGTTTAATGATTTTTGTGCTGCCTCTTCAAACTTTATTTCTGGCTGAGTCCCCCCACAGCTCTTTCACTTGTACATATCTGGAAAACAAGCAGCAGAGAAAGTTCTGCAAAGCAGCACAGACTGAACTGAATCTGGGGTAGGAGGTAATAAAGATACAGCCCTGTCCGTAACAATTTTAAAAGGTATCAGAACTAGGATAGGATAGAAAAATTCCTCATTGGCCACATCATGACCAGACCATCCTACAAAAACCTTCTAAGAAATTAAATCAGAGTTCCACATCTCTTTTAAATGGCTTAATTCCACAGCAGGCATTGCAACTACATCCCTGGCATGCCCATACAGATACACTGCTTTTCCGTGCCTCTAACAGCGTCTTCTTACAGAACACATTTGGTCTGTTTTGAAGGGAAACAGGTAATTCACAGGGGCTTGGGGTGCGATGAAGAAGCTCCAAGTCACCTACACTCAGGGTTAATCGGCATTATTCTGTCCAGGACAATTGTTAACAGGCAGTAGCCCTGCCAAAGGGAGAGCTCCAGGACCCACAGCAGACCTAGAACCCAGGCTAGCATGGACTACCAAAGGTAGCCTGTGCTAGGAAATAGTGCTCAAGCCCTCCACAGTACCGCACTCCACCACCGCTTCAGACACATTTGCTATGCAACCACGCTGGAATTTGCATGTCTCTAGCAGAAACAAAGGGGATTAGTACAAACAAACTGATCTGTGTAGTAGTACATCGACCGGCTCAAGCAGTAACTGTAACAGCACAGAATGATCCTAATCTTCATGGTATCACAACAAAAAGCTGAGGGTTGCATGGCGTATTTCCAGAGAGTATTTTAGCCTTTAGCAAAATGCTTAATCCTAAACACTCTTCCCTCCTCTACAACCACCTCCTGCATCTTTATTATCCCTTGGATTTCTTCACCTCAAATGTAGTGAAGCTACTAGCAAGTTCCTTCCAGGCTAAGAAATGTTTTGTAATACCTTTCTGGTAACGCCTTTAAATCATAAGTGGGCACAATTCTAACCAGAAGCTGTTGAGTTTCTGAAAGCAAGTAATTTATAAAGAAAGCAGAGCTATAAACACTCACAATCCCAGGACTCAATCCAGTACGCCTATTGCTGGGAAAGGGAAAGAAGAAAAAATACACTGTCTCAGGTCAAGAACATGCCCTGTATTATAACTGGCGCTAATGGGGAAAGTAGGGCTCAGCCCCACAGACCCCCTAGCAAAAATAAGCCTATGAGCCTGTATGAGAGAGGATGTTTCAGGAGTTTCATGAAAATCTGAACTGGGGAATTTGATTGAATAAAAGACTGAAAAATGTGAAGAGATACCTGACAAAGAGACCTATCGACAACATCGTAACTACCCAGGCTTTGACTCTACCTAGGTAACTCCAGCAATCAAATTCCTCTGGCAGATTGATTCATTTTTCATTGGATCTGTCCAGTGATGCTGTATCAGAGACGTTTGTGACCCACTTTTCTTTTGCCAGAAGGACAGTCTCGACACCAGCTCTGTTTCACCCCTACCCCAGCACAGAACACCGTCATGAAGTATGTGCAAAGCACAAGGGACACAGCAGTAATTCCAGTAGAGAAAGCCAGCTCAACAATTCCACACACAGTAAAGACACCAAGGCACAAAACTGTCCCAGAGAAGGATTCTCTAAGACACTTCTTGGCTGTTCTTTCCAAAGGAGCATCTGGAGAAACTGGCTGCTGTGATGGTCAATTGGTTTGATACCTGGCTCTCTTTGATACATCTAAAGATAATTTAGTGTTTCATAAATGCACATGTCACACGATTCCCTGCCTAAGGAAACTCCACTTGTCCATGACACGGGGCATGGTCATCCCGAATATTACATTTCGATTATTGCTTCTCGCTAAAGGCGAGTTGATTTGCTGCCTCTGCTGTTAAACACGAGCATCAGCTTTCCTAGGATGAAATACGCAGGGACAAAGTTATCCAGAGGTAAGCCCTTCATGTCCTTCCATTGTCTTTAGCATCTGAGGGAGTTTGGGCAATTACACAAGATACTATGCATTTATATGGTATCCGTTATCCCAGACTAGAACCTCTTCTGCCTGGGTGCTGCAATGAAGTTCCCTGTCCTATTCATGCTAGATTAGGAGCCTAGTCTGGGAGACAGAAGGAGATGCCATATCCTAGCTGGAAAAAAACCCACATCCTACACAGCTACCAACTCCACACAACCTGTTGTCTAGATGTACTGCTTTGCACTTAGAGTCTAACACCTGCTCTAATGTTCTCTTCAGTTCTCCTCCTTCAGTTCTCTTTTTCCAGGACAGAACATCCTATTCAAGAAAACAATTTGGAAAAATTAACAAAAACAAGCAGAATTTAAACAGAGTGAACAGCAAAATCTCACTAAGTCATCTGATGTACAGATCAGTTCATACAGATGTTTCCTACAAAAGGTAATCTCCACATGTCCAGGAGATTAATTAAGTGCCATGCTTACACCTACATGCAGAAGAATTATTTTTCCACCCTTTCCAATCAATTGAAAGCATTTACTTCCTCAGAGAAAGGACGACGAGGATGTCTAGTTCCTCTCTAGCTCCATCTAAAAAAATTAAACTAATCCTTCCCAAACAGGTGTCAGACCCATTCATCCTGAAAGAGCCTCTTCATAACCTTTAGAGTTTGCAAACTCCAGTACACAAATAGGCTACAGCAAAGAGACCAAAACTCTACAACAGCTTCAGCCTGGATCAATAAAACCATTAAGAAAAGACTGCCTGCTTTTCTAAGCAGATCCTATCCTGTCTCCTTTAAGTCAGGAAATAGAAATCACTCTCACCCAACTATACAACCCCAGTCTCTTTAGAGACACAACAGAACTCTCTGTCTTTGCTCAAAGACAACAATATTGTACGTTTGCATTTGGCTGGAAAAAAATTGGCACCAGTTACAGTATGCAGAGAAGCAAGGCCTCGGATCCCACTGGGAAAGGAGCGTTCCCTGCTGCTCTAGGGACAGGGCTAATGATGGATTGGAACTGGGTCCCTGGAACATCTCTAACAGTCCCTCTCTTTTCTCTTCTACCAGTGATGCACTTCTACTATCACACACAGGAAACAGAAACAAGGTACTGAAGTAGAGCCCCCACACTCACAGTCTCAGCTGGGTTCTGTCCAGCAGGTACAACGGTTTCAGTTCACTTTTACTTCTAAAGAAGACAAAGAAGCTCATGAACTCAAGGAGTTCAAGTGGCTTCAGGCTTAACCAAAAAGGCTTCTCAGCCAGGAAGGACCTGGGGCATCCAGACAGACTCCTACACACTAGGAGACAAGCCCCAAGAAGAGTCAAATGGAGCTGCACTCACAGGAAGTAACGCTGAGAAATAGTTCTGGGAGTCCAGGTTCGCGTCCAGCTGCTGCAGTGGGAACTCCAGGATCACTTTACTGAGCACCTGCATCATCTCCTTCAGGCCAATGTTATACGCATACCTGCAAAGCAAAAGGCAAAAACCCACCAACATTGCACACTATCTGATCTCTGCAGACTGTGGCTCTTCAGAGATCCAACAGAAAATCTGATTTTCATCTTACAGATTTGTTTTGCTTGTTTGTTTGTTTTTCCAAATATTCAGGCAATAAAAGCACCTTGCATTGCATCAGGCCCTGCATAAGGCCACAGGTCCTGAAAATCTGCTCTCACAGCGGAACAAGCTGCTGCAGGGACACCACCCTCACATTTACTAGAGTGCTGTAGGAATACTGTTGCGCAAAAGAAGGGAAACAGGTTTGTATTTGAGAAATACCAGGTAAAAGGCAGTCTGATGATGTGTTCTAGACTTGCTGCTGTAAAAACAGAGTGGACAATCCCAGTCCACACCACAGCCCCAGCTGCAGGCAGCTGGTTGAATGTCGCAATGCACAGAGCAGCAGCCCCTGCATGAACTTCCATGCAGCCTGTGCCAAGAACTGGTTTGCTCTCTTTAGTCCACCGTTACTTAACAGCAATTCAATCTCCTGATACAGACTGGGGGCAGGAAAAGCCTAACCACTGAGGATGTTATAGATGCAGCTGGTGCTCTCCATCAACTCTCTGTCGTCATTCAGTCATGATCTCTCATCTGCATTTCTCACACTCTATACTGACAAAATGAATGTTTAAGAATCAAACATAGGTATTCACATGGTTTCTCCTCTTCTTTCTACATCTGCTGTCAAACCCAACTGTTCAGCATAAGGAACACTCACTTGAGGGAGTTGATTTCCAGGACCAGGTTGTCACAGGAAATGTTTTCTTCTTCGCCCCTCTGTAACGTACCCAGAACCTCATTCTGGAAAACTAATGAAAGAAAGGACAGGTAGTTAAGATAGGAAAGGGAAAAACAGAGATTCTTCAACTTTCATCACTGAAGAAACTATGCTTCCTCCTTAACAAGGGAGGCTTTCTGACACAGATGTCTGTTTGTTCTCCACAAGCTGGCACAAACCCACATCAACTGTACTTATAAATAGTGGAGTATAATTCAAATAAATGAGATGACCTGTTGCTAGATATCATTGATCTATCCGCACAAACCAGTACAAAGCTGTTTACCTCTTCAACCTTTTAGAGGAGAGTTTCTATTATACTTTCACAGTCTAGACTTTCCTATTAAGACAAACCTCATCTTCCCCTAACTGAAGATGTGAATTCAAATCTAAAATTTATTGGTTTAATTTCCTTTGGGGAGACATTTTAATGTGAAAAAGTTTTTTTTTCTTTCCAATTTGGCTTGAACTCCTTTCAAATGCAGGCAAGCTTAATAAAACAGAAAATCAAAACATATCTGCCAAAAGAGGCAGCTCTTAGAAGGTCATTTAATTCTCCAGTATGATTACAGCAGCAAGCTGTCCACACAGGGAAACTCTGCTGGACCTTCACACAATCTCTGAGTTTATGCAATGACACTGCCATTTAAACAGACAGCTCAGGGAGGTCACTTTCATGAAGGTGCAGCCATCAGAAGTGAGAAAGATGGAGGATCTTTGTTTAGCTTCTCAGCCTTGGTTGCCTTGGGTTAACAGAACAGCAATTAAGGGAATATTAAGGAACTCAGTAGCAAATGCAGGAAATTAGGTCAGTAATCAAGCATATTATAGACACCCACAAATTTTCCAATATATCTAAAGCAAGCAGCACAAATCTCACTCTCGCTGCATTATCTGCAGACTCACTATCCTTCTTAACAGCCCCGTCTCTCACCTTTGATGTCATCCAGCTGAGGGGATGCTGCCCGACTGTCTGGCTCCTCAGAGCCCATGCTCAGGTCGCTGTCTGACTCGCTCTCTTCCTCTGAATGCATAGTTGGGCCTGATGAAGAAGAGAAGATGCAGCATTCAGCACTCAAAAGCTGCAGCTGTCATATGCATGAGGAACCAGGTGTCCCAGGGAATTCCCAACCAAGTCATCAACTACCTGTCCTTGCAGGGAAGCTTCTCCTTACAGGTCTGATGATCAGACTTGCTGCAGAGAGAAGGCTACAGCTGGCACTAGGATAATGGCACTTTTTCCCTCTAAGGGAGGGCCTGGTATCCCATGGCACACCACTCACAGCACAGACAGCTGTGTGGGTTAGCATAAATCAAAGATTACATCTTCCACAGAGAACAACAAGAGAGAGAATCTGGTCCACCACCTGCTTTCACCTCTCACCTCCACACACATGTATGTTATCTGGAGCCAGTCTGCTGCCAAAGCCCAGGTCTTACTCTAGACACAATTATCAGCGTCACTCAGCCAGTTTCCCCATCACGGCTCTGTCAGTCCATCCCCGGCTGACTACACTAAACTCTTCCTCACCCCATAGGCTTTGTCTCTGCTCTTCTTCGTCTTCTTCATTCTTGTCATCTGCTTTCCAGAGGTAGCCTCTGCCCTCTGAGCCAACATCCTTTTTATTGTAACCTGAAAAAGAAACAGTGATTAGGAGGTAGATGTACTGGATCTGATTACAGGCAAACCTGAAATAGACTGGTATAACCTGCATACTACTGCCCCTAAATATCCTTCATCAAGAGGGAGCTGGGATTCCTGAAGACACGTATGGATTTCAGCTTTTATCTTCTCATTTGCCTTGACAAGTGACCAACTTACTCCTCCCTAGAGCAGCAACGTTCAGCTGACCATGTTTAGATCCCTCGACAAACCCAGACTGTGAGAAACAGTATTTCACAAGGACAAAGCCCTTGGACACAGTCCAGGTACAACGACATAAATCTTCCAACCTGCCTTGAACAGAACATCTCTTCCAACTTCAGCTTTTTGCCTCCTACTTAAGCAAAATGGAAAACAGCTGAGTCTCCAAAGATTTTAATACTGGGGTACTGAGGTATATCTTACTGTCAAACTTGAGTTGAATATCCATGCTTGCCCTACGGAAAACACGCCTGTTCCAAGCTAAATGCAGCGCTAAGCTCCAGCCAGGCACTGCAGAGTCTAGAATGGGGGAGGGAAAGACCCCAAAAGATCACGGAAGGCAAAGCCCTCTGCACAGCCTGAGTGCATGGAGCCAGAGACTCTCGTACCTTTCAGTTTCACTTTGCTCTCCTCCTTGTTCACTCCAGAATCATCACTGAACTGGTCATCATCCTCTTCCTCCTCATCTGGTGGGTGCAGAGAGATCACTGTGCCCTCAGAAAGAGTGATGCCAGGACCCACTACTACCTGCAAATATGTGCAAAACATCTTAATGAAGAAATAACCTAATCGCCCCCTTGCAGCTCCACCAGCAGGGACCAGAGCTGCTCCAGACAAGCTGTACACTAACTAGACAACATGCCAACCCTAGTGAAACAAAATGAAGAAAAAGGTGGGAGCAGTAGCACACCCCCCACCTCTGCAAAAAAGCATGGAGCAGCCCTGTATTCTGGCACGGTCTAGTAACCTGCCAAGAAAGGTAGCAGAACAGACATAAATACAGCTCACCTGAGAAGACAGGACACAGCGAGGCTTTAGCTTTACTTTCTCCTTCACTTCAGCTTCATCGCAGATAACACAGTGGCGGATCTCCACATTATCTCCTATGTGTACTCTGTCCCAGAGAAAAGCTCCGTCCAAAGTGACTTTATCACCTGTTATACATCACCAAGCACAAATATGCTGAGCAAGGCAGTTTGCTGCTCTCCTGCACTGCTGAGTCTACTAGAAAGCATCTTACTGAATCCAAATGCCCTTGGTGCATGATGGATGTCAGATGAAAGGTATGAATTGGCCTGAGAGGCCTACGGCCACTTCATACCCAAAGCTAAAAGACAAGTTTGTTCTCTAGAGAGACTTAACAAGTTGACTGCAACAAAAGACATCTTGGTATTGCACAAATGCAGCCAAATCACAAAAAAATATCCAGCTAAGACCAGAAAGAAAGCGTGCCAGGCAGCTCACAAAACCAGGGACAGATGTCCCTCAATTGCAGGATGTTGGTGGGTGATAACTCTAGATCAGTAAAGGTCATGCATTCTCTACTGCTGAAACAACTTATTTGCATGAAATGCCTTTCACCTTTCAGCATCATTATAGTACCCCAAATTTCCTCTGCCGGAAGAACAAGCTTTTTTCCTTTTTTCTCATTAGAAGTCAATCAATGCCCACCTATCATTTTCTCTCAGAACCAAATGCACTTTAAAAACTACATCCCAACAACCCGTGCCCTTGCCTGCCAAGGCCTGCATGTGCCCCATTCTCATACTCACCTATCCTACAGTTCTGCCCAATAACACTGTTTGTGATGAAGCAGTTGCTGCCGATGACCGTTCCCTGCCCAATGAGCACGTTCTCTTCCAGCACGCTGCCGTGGCCAAGGCTAACATCCACCCCTCGGTAAATGTTGTGTTTAGAATGGGTGTAACTCTGATTCTTGTCATCTGTGAAGTTCATCTCTGGAGTCAAAGGATAAACCCAGCGCCGGATGATGTCAGAGCATACAGCTTCATACATTAGCAGGTTACATATATGGGCACCGTACTCTTCTGTCGTTACGTGCATATGGATCTGGTTCCCCAGAACCTGGGGGACAGGCAGGAGTGTGTCAGAGGATGCTCTAATGCAAGGTAATAGGATCTCCCTTGCAACAACCCTCACCTTACCTCCTCATTCACCAATAGACCACGCACAAAGTCATCCCGTGTCTGGTAGTCAAAATTGTCTGTGAACAGCTCAGCCACCTGCCAGGAATAAAGTATAAGGAAATAATATAGTTAACAGAAAATGCTGCCAGGGAAGCCAGATAATTAATGCCTGTTCAGTGGTTCTCAGAGAGCAGAGTTATACAGTATAGAAAAGTGATGCTCTTGCCTTGAATAAAGCTTTGATTTCTTCTGATAGGAGTGTTGACCTTCCCATCTCCTCCTCCTAACGGAGACTATGAACAGATTGTGGTTTTCAGAAGGGGCAAAACATTGCTTTAGCATTTCCAACCAATCCACCCAGCCTCACTTTGTAGTTTCACTCCCGAAGGAAGGCTGCAGAGCAGCTTTTTCAGATGTGTAAGAGATCTAAGTTATTCCAAGCATCTGGAATAACTCTGAATGTTACCCTAACATGGCACCAGCTTGCAAGTACTGACACTTTTCCATAGACAGCCATCACCTCTGCTCCACAGACATTACTATACTCGAAGCAAGATCACTTACTGCCCAGTATAGTTTCCTCCTGTGCCAAATCAGTCTGTCCACTGGTGCACCCGATGTCTAGTTCTGCCTGGGCTTGAGCAGAGGATGCCAGATACAGACTGAGCTCTCCCAGTCTGCAAAGCAGTGCCACACGATCACTCAGGCTTTCAGCTCGATCACCGGGCACAACTCAGAGTTCTGGTTTCCAAACCCAGTACACTTGGGCCACAAGCACCCCCTGCGCATCAGCAGCCCAATGGAGCAACGCAGATTGAATTTTGGACCCTCAGAAGGGCAGCGCTCACCTGTGGAGAGCAGATGCTGATGTGACAATCCAGCAAGTCATGGCGCACCTCCACATTCTCAATGGAGTTCTGGAACAGACTCTGAGAGGAGAAAAAATTCAGATGAACTGAGTGCCTCACATAGTACCGAAGCCCAAAACCCTTCTATAAGCCGGGGGCAGTATTTACTGAACTATTAAAGTAGCTGAAGTTCTGAAGATCAGAGAAATCTATGATCTACACTGAGTCACAAGGTCAACAGGCACAGCCTGGCCACACACAGAGCTGCATGTCAGTCAACAGAGACTGCCCTTGTCCTTACACGGTGCAGCTCTCCAAGAAACAGCTTGTACTTCCAACAATCATTTTTCCTCCAGGAGGCTCCTTACTTTAGTCACTGGGAGCTACAAATGTACAAAGAACATGAATAGATCAAAATGCTTCATAGCTTTCATACCCTCTGTGGATTTTTACAGCTGTGGGGCTGTTTTTTGTTTGTTTCGGTTTTTCCTTTTTGGTTTCATACAGTGATTTGTGCTTTCATTTGAAGGTAAAAAACAATCTACTGGTTACTGATTTGGAGATGAAAATGCCATATAATCACAGTCTTAGTTCTGAGCTGAAAAAAGGTCCATCCATCTCACTGACGAAAGTGCGGCCGCAGACATTTACAGAGCATTTACTACACCATTACTAGAGCCCATAAACTTGTCAGGTGAACAGTACAGGCAGAGGTAATAGGAGGTGCTACCCCTTGCACCTGCTGTTATTCCACCCCCCCGTGCCAGGCTTGGTACTGCTTCAAAATGCTTTGTGTACGATACTGGTATATGCATCCCAGTTTGGGAACTCCTGCAACAGCACAAACCTCCCTTGTTTCACATGGAGAAAAGGAATCAAATAAATGCAAAAAACTGAATTGTGAGAATTACGTCTGCCCCATCTTCAAACTCTGAAATTAAGTCCCAAAGATGTGTGTCCCAGCACAATTTCACCAAGCCTCAAATAAAGGTTAAAAGGAAAAAAAAAACCAGTTTACCAAGTGTTACTTCCTATCTGCTCCTCCAAAAGAAGGAGCAAGCACAGATCCCCAGCCCTCACTCAAGAAGGACCCCCTCCCTGGGGTGGGCTGCTTCACTCCTGCAGCCCTTTCCCACCCATCAGGTTCCAGACGCACCATAGGAAAGCGGAAGCGTTTCAGCCCCTGGGTTCTCTGGTAGTGAAGGACACGGTTTGTGGCACTGTCCATAGCAATAACAATGTCATCCTCTTTACACCTGGCATGGTGACCAGGTGAGGACTCCTTGAATATCATTGTCATCACAGAAACATTCTTTTCCATCTTACGACGCAACCTGAAAAAGATGGCCAGAACTTTAAAATCACCCTTCAGAGAGTTAGAACACTCTAGTGTTGGCACACCAGGCAAGCGTACACTTCTTTCAACACCTACTTGTGCTCTTCCAGGGCTTTGGATATATTGAAATTGGACACCACATCTCCAGTGACGAGAATGAAGTCGGAACGAACAAGAGACTTGGCATCAACATCTCGTAGGACATCACCAAGGGAGCGGTACAGGTCAGAAGTCACAAAGCGCACCGTGTTGGGAGACGTGTGGCGGCACCACTTGGATTTTCTGGAAGGAGAAAAACATCAGGAAGGCATACAGAGGATATTCCTATATAGAATATACTAGGGCACAGTGTCCCAGTGCCTACCACATCTGTAAGTGAATGCAAGAAGAATCCTTTTATGATGAGCCCACTATTGATAGGCTGAAATGTGCTCATTTGCACACAGCAGATGAACTCAAGAGGGTTAGTCTTTGAGATCACAGCTTATGGAAACAGGAAACCTGACTCCACTGTGAGACAAGTTTCGACGAAGGATAAAGAAAAGTTACACACAACCCAAACTTTTTTCTCCTCGGAAAGCAGTACCTCAGGCAGGGAAAAGACTGCATGCTTCTCTTTAGCTTGCAAACCTGCAGCATGCAGAGGCAAAAGTGCTGAGTGTGCTGTTTCCATGGCATACCAAGACAGGGCACAACCCAGAGGGTAGTATGCTAATCTACATGGCTACCCAAAGGAAACTCCTGCTTTTAGGCAAGAAAAGTTAAATGCCATACAAACGCAGTCCCAAAACAGTCAACCCTTTTAATACACTGCACAACCATACTCCTTCACAGGAGGAATGGGGTTTTCTTGAGATGTGTTAGGAGACAACTGTTGAAAGGGAATGTCTTGCATGCAGTTTTCACCAGAAAGATCAGCGAGACCTTTGAGGCTTGCTGGAGGATAGAAGAATCCTTTCCATGACAAAGCTAAAAAGAAGAAGAGATTCTTACTGTAAATGTTCTTTTATCTCAGCTGACTTCCAACAGCAGAAAACAAAAGTTTCTTCCACTCCCGTTGCTGTTAGGAACTCCAAGGTATAGTCAATCATGGCCACGTTTGCCATAGGTAAAAGAGCCTAAAAATAAAAGGCACATAGATAGCTAAACAAACACTCTGTACCTCCACATCAGCAACAGTCCCTTCCAACTTGAGAACGTATCATCAGTGGCACCAGAAAAATAACACAAATAACTGCTCTACCTCCTTTTATCAAAAATGTTCAAAGTTGATCTAGACAGTGAGAACTAGTTTCTGATCTTCTACAGGGACAGATCCTCACTTCAGAGAAGAAGGCATAAAAGAAGTTAAGTTATCACACTCTTCAAGATGACTCAAGTAAATGAGAGGCTAAAAAAAAAAAATCCCAGAGTGCTAATTCCCTGACTCAGGCTTTAACTGCTACAAGAAAAACCTGTCAGGCATGGATGATGAAGCCACAGGAATACGAGTGTCCAGAATTAAAGAACGGGGAAAAAAAAAAACCCCAACCAAAAGTGCAGTGAGTATTCTCTTGAGATTCAAGCCACACTTTTAAACCAAGTTAGTGATTCACAACGGAGTGATCTCATACTACTCTTTAGTTCAATTTTTGGTGCTGTTTTGTTTCAGGCTGGAGCTCGCGTGTGTAATTATGGCCACCACAAACATTAAATCAGCAAACGAGGTAAGACAATTGTTCAGACCTAAATTCTCTGCAAGCGCTCTTTCCTTTAACATATGGCCTCCTGATCTGGATAACTGCAGTGCTTTCCCCATCCATTTTTCTGGCCGTATTCTTTTAGCCATTACTGCTGGCAAGGACAAAGATTTTCCCTCTTTCCTCTATGGGAAACAACCCTGCCCAAATCTGCTGCCTCTCCTGCACCAGGCACTGACGGAGAGCAAACAGCGCAGTTGCCTTGCCATATGG
>NW_010109033.1:0-5590 GCF_000699245.1 Pterocles gutturalis
GGCTCGTTAGCTGGGTGGGAACGAGGTGTTTGTAGGGTGCTGAGGCAGGACGGTAGGGTGTTGCATTGCCGCGTGTCTTACTGGGGCAAGGTAATTAACGAGGCCAGGCATCGTGCACACCATAGTTGGTGGAATCTAGCATGGCTGGGCAGTCAGGGTCTCGGCAGCCAGGCCGGTGAACCATTCCCGGACCCCATTCTGCCTCCTCCCTAGACACCAGCCCAGTCCACAAGTACCAAGAAGTGTGGGGATGTGGCGGGTCTGCAGTACCGAGGCGTGCTGGCTCTGTACTCCCTTGTGCGGGAGGGTTTGGGTTGGGACTACCCTTTGAGCTGGTAGCGGTCCCTCTCTGTTGGGCGAAGGACACTGTGACATTTGGGGCCAGGAAAATGTGGCCTCAGGGTGATACTGTGGGTACGTTCCCAGGTGGGTGACACCGTCAAAGGAGAGCAGTGGCACAGGTGCCAGGGAGTCGGGTGGTGTCTCTGGTTGGTGCTATTTTGAGTGGTCCTCAAGGGGGAGGAGGCTTTTTAGCAGGGGCTGGTGTGATAGGACAAGGGGTCCTGGTGTAAATTGGAAAGAGGGCAGAATCAGCCTAGATACAAGGAAGAAAGGAGAAGGGTGGCAGAACTCCAGAATGGATCTCCTGGAGAGTCGGTGAACATCATGTCCCTGGGAAAGGGTCCAGGTTGGGTCAGATGGGGCTGTGAATGACTCGATCGAGGCAAGGACATCCCAGCTTGTGGTGGCATGCAATATATTACATGTACATACCATATTATGTATGTCTAAACATATCAGATGACATGTTATATGTAAAAGAAAGTAAGAATGTTTTTATAATGTTGTATAATATTGTTTTATTACAGTGTACATTTAGTATCATACATTATAATACTTTATAGGACATGTTATGTAAAATATTGACTACTCTAGTGTGACATGCTCTGTATGTTGCATTGCACAGAGTATCACAATTTATGGGATGATGTTCCATGTTTCATATGAGGCTGTGGGCCAGGGGGTGCTCCCAGGGTCTATAAGAGAGGTGAGGCTGGAGGGGACCTGGGCACCTCTCCTTTAGCAGTGTCCTGGGCTGCTCCGTGTCCCCTGCCCGGAGGACCTTGGGGAGTGGGCTGCAGCAGCTGGGATGGAGGGTGCCTGCGGGGCTAAGGGCTCTGCTTTCTCCCCACTGCCCACAGCTGGAGGACAGCTGGCAGGACCTGTCATCGCTGGCAGACAGCAACAGTGGGGTGCTGCACCTGCATGATGTGAATAAGAGCAGCAGTGGCCTGTACAGATGCCAGACCCTGGACTTGGATGATATGAGACAGCTCGAGAAGGATGTGGAGCTTGTTGTGAACTGTAAGGCAGGGGGACGGGACCCTGTGGACCTTGCGGTGAGTGCCTCGTCCCTCCTGCTCACCCTGCCCTGGTCTCCACCCCTCTCCCAGACATTGAAGGGGTCCATGTGAAGATGGAGCCGTCCTCACCCATTCAGGAAGGGGACAGCGTGAGGCTGAGCTGCAGTGCCCACAGCCCCGTGGCCCTGGACTACCAGTGGAGGGATGAGAAGGTGAGCAGCCATTCGGGTACTGTTGTGCTCAGCCTTGGCAAGCCTGGGCTTTGCAGCAAACTGGGCAGAGCCAGGAGCTTGCCCTGTTTCTCCTCAGAGAGGCCGGGAGTGGGATTCTACCCTCTGTGGGCGTTGACCTCCTCTCCCTCTTCACCTCCTGGCTAGCATGGAAGGAGGTCGGGTGGTTGCAGGCTCCCTCGCTGGGCGTGGGAGGGAGGGCTGAGCCCCTCCGGGACAGCGGCAGGACCTGGGGAACTGGTGGAGAAGGGCCTGGTGCTTGGGGCTCGTTGCCAGAGGGTATCCCTTCCCAACAGGGCAGGAAGGTTGCGGAAGGGAACCAGCTCTTCCTGAGCAACCTCACCTTTGAAACCTCCAACAGCTTCAGCTGCAAGGTGATGGCACCAAGCGTGCCGGGGCTGGAGCAGAGCAAGCAGGTGGCCGTGGATGTTCAGGGTAAGAACCGGTCGGTGTGTGTGCGGGCATGCCACCCTGCCAGGGCAAGCTCCGTGCCACCCAGCGTTGGCCCTGCTCTCCCCCAAGAGCTACGGGTGCTTGATGTGCCCTCCCCGCAGGGAAGAAAAAAAATCAGCTCCCCGCTGTACGTGCGGCAGGATGAGGTGGTGAACCTGACCTGCAAGGCCATCGCTTTCCCCTGGCCGTCTGTCCACTGGAACGTCAATGGGACGGTGAGAGCTGGGGAGGGCCATGGTCTCTTGGAGGGGCTGTGCATTGCCTCGGGCGCTGAATCCTTTTGCTGCCTTTTCCCCTCGCAGGCTCACGAGTACGTTGAAAATCAGCACATCACCAGCAACCTGACGGTGCGTGTGAACCACGACCTGCTGCGGGCAGGAGCCATGTGCAGGGTCTCCAACGCGCTGGGTGTCAGCGAGAAGCACATCCAGCTGCTGGGTGAGTCGCGGGCACTGACCTCTGCCCCAGGAGCTTGGAGAAGTATCAGTCCCCCTCGTGCAGGCACCGTGTGTGCCCTGCTGCCGTGGCACAGCTGAGCTCTGTGTCTTTCCCTCCCTTCCTGCTCTCCCAGTGGAGTCCATCAGAAAAGGTCAGTCTCCGCAGCGCTGGGCGCGTGTGCGTCGTCAGCCCGGGCTCTGGCGGGAGCATGCCAGCCGCAGGAGTCACGCTCGCCTCTGGTCTGGGGTGGGAGCCTTGGCTGCGGGCTCTTGCACTGCGTCTCGCTGCTCCTCTCTCCCTGCCAAGCCATGAGGGAACGGGGGCTCTGTCTCCACCTGTTTCTGCAGCAGTGTGAACGCTGCCTGCTTCTCCTCAGCCTGTAGCCCAGCAAGACCATCAAGTGCAGCTTCCTGCAGCCCAGGGCCACTGGGCAGGGAAGCAGAGGGATGGGCTGATGTCTTGCAAGAAACCCTGGAAGCCATCCTGTGGCGTGCAGGGGCATGGCAGCTGGGAGCAGAATGCAAAGTGCATTCATACGGAAACTGCCCTGAGAGTGTGTTTTTTGTACTGACATCTCCATCCTGCAGGGAGCTGAAGAAGCACCAGGAACTGGAGTCCCCATAGTGATTTCTGGGGGCTAGGGGTCCCTTCCTTGCTCCCAAGTGGGTGTGGTAGTGCAGAAGCTGGAGAGCATCGGAGTAGGACAGGCATTAAATTCTTCCTCTCCTGTTGTGTTTAGATCAAAAGACACCAGAGAGCAAAGGGGTGATTATTGTGGCGATCATCGTCTGCATCCTCGTGGTGGCTGTGCTGGGGTCTGTCATCTACTTCCTGCACAAGAAAGGCAAGATCCCCTGTGGCCGCGCTGGGAAACAGGACATGTAAGCACTGCCGCCTGCCCACCCGCCCTCCCAGGGAGCCCTTGGGGCCAGAGGTGCTTGCCATCACTCATGCTTCCCATCTCATTGCGCCAGCCGCTCCCTGCCCAGCGTGGAGGGAGGCAGTAGTGCAGCCTGGGGGGCATGGCGCTGGGGTCTCAGCAGCGCTTCCAGCTTCCCACAGCCTGGGGTCCGCATGGCTTGCCCCGTCCGTGCAGGGAGGCGATGAGGACAGCAGAGCGGTAGAGCAGCCAAGGGACTCCTCCCCAGGGAGGGGCTGGGCAGCCCAAAGCTTTCTCTGAGCCAGAACCTCTTTCACCCCTGGCCTTCCTCTGCCCTGACCCCCGGCCAGAGCATCCTCTGAGATGGAGCCCCGGGGCTTGGCCTCGCTCAACCAGCCACGTGCCCTCCTTGGTATTGCAAACATGTCTCAAAATTGTCACCTCCCTCCCCTAGCACAAAGCCAGAGGCACGTAAAGACAAGATTGTAGTTGACGTTAAGTCAGAAAAACTGGGGGGGCTCCTGAGGGTGCCCAGCGCCGAAAAGCCCCCTGCCGCTGACCAGGTAGGACAGAACGTCGTGCGCTGCCCTTCCCCAGGGCCAGGGCTGATGCCAGGGCTGGGAGTGGAGGTGAGGAGTGTACGGGGCTGCATCGAGGTAATGCTTTGCTCCTCTCCCAGCACTCCCCTCCCTGCATGGGCCTCCATCATCCATCATCAGCGCTCGAGAGGGGCCGGGGGAGGGAGAGGAGGTGACAAAGCCACGGCTCTCCGCTCCAAGGATGAGGGAGCAGCCCTGTGCTGCGCATGTGCAGCCCTGCTCCGTGCCAGCCTCTGGCACCTCCCGGGAGCACACTGCCGCTGCCTGGCCTGCTTGGCTCTGCCTCCTTCCCTGCTCCCTGGAGCAGGAGCCAGGCTCCCCATGGGGCTCCAGGAGAAACATCTCTGGCCAGGAGTCAGAGCGGAGGCTGCAGGAATGGGCCCTGCCCTGGCGTCTCTGAGCCAAAACTCTCAGCAGAGCATGAGATGAGTCTCCTGAGCCGTGTGCTTACCTCTCACTTGGGCTCGAGAGCCGTGCACCTATTCAGTGGTGGTGCCAGACCGTCACCATGCTAAGGCAGGGTGTGCCACAGGATGCGGCGCTTGAGCCCGCTGCAGTTTTATCTGCCCTAGGCCAAGATATAAGCCCACCCTGGTCCTGCTGCTGGTGCAGCTTGTGCTCACCCTTGCCCTGGTGTAGATGCTCAGCTGCTACGGAGTAGCCTGGGCCAGCGGTTTTCCCCCGTCACACTGCAGTGTGTCATGCAGACACCTACAGTGGAGGACCTGGTTTTATGTTCACCCCTAACTGCTTTTGTTTTTTTTTCCTCCCTCTTTCTGTTTTGGTGGACTGAAGAGCGAGAAATACATCGATCTGAGAAACTAGAGAGAGAATCTACTAAGTGCTTTTCTTCCTTCAAACCTTTTCTGCTCTTGGATTGCCTTGTCCCACCCCTGCTCCAGTACGTGGGGAGCATGGCCAGAGACAATTGCTGCGTTGCCATGCTGAGACCCAATGCATGGGGGACACCCCCCTGAGTCACCTCTCTGTTACCTCAACCATGGGCTTGCAGCTTGTCGACTGAGCAGCAGCAAAGCTGGACTTGCTTACTACTACAGAGAAGCCAACAGCAATATTAGAAAGAAATATCCCGTTAAGCTACCTGGTGGAAGGATTTGAGGCTTTTTCAGGAAATCTGCCCTGTACTTGTGTGGGAAGGTTTTGATGCATTTTTACCCCAAACTTGCTCAGAAAAGCTGGTGAAATTGTACCTTTACTTTTGGGATATCCCAGGCACCTTAGATGTAGCGGTGTGCAGGTTAGATGGATGGAGAATGGAAGTGGTGTGTTAGAGTGGTGTTTGCCAGCTGCTGGGGAGGTGTTAGTGCTTTGCTTTTCCTTTGAACTGTTCTTGTCTTGTTGGTTTCGCCCCTCGTGTGCTGATGGTGCAGGGAGGGAGCTCCAGGATGGGCAGCTGTGGTCCTACAGGACCTGGCAGAGCAAGGATCGGGGCACCCATCTCTCTGGCACATGCCAGACCAAGGACTTATGTTCTCTGGTTTGTACTGTAGCCTTGCTGATGTGAGGGGAAGAGCTTTCCGCTCCCCAGGGAATTGGATTGTTTTTGGGGGGGCTGCATAACTGCTGGCAAGAGTGGGTCCCAGAGCCCCACTCCCCCGAATTTAA
>NW_010109034.1:0-17184 GCF_000699245.1 Pterocles gutturalis
GGCTCCCTCCCCGCATCGGGAATCGCGGCGGCTCTTCTGAGGGTTCACACACGCACCCCGAAAGAACCCCCACCCGGCGGTGAGCGGCGCAGAGCGGCTGAACCCGGCGAAAGAGATGCTTTTGTACTCTCAAAGTTGGTGCGTGTGCGGTTTTGGCCTCTGCTGGATAGACTTGTATTGTTCTGCAATCAACTTTTCGATATTCCGGATCTGGTGAGCCAGGAGCCAGCCTCGCTTCTGCGGAGACGTCAGCAGAGACCGTGAGTGAAACAAACGGTGGAGATGCCTTTAAAGAAGGAGTGAATCACTGCCCTGCCTAAGGACGATGTGGCTGAGGATGAGAAGCTCTGGCCTGGGCAGCCCATCGAAGGGGAGAAAACCACAGTAAAACTTTCCCTGGCTTGTTTTTTCAGTGTGTGGGTTTTTTGTTTTGGTTTGGATTTTTATTTGGAAAAAAATAAAGCTTGATTTCAGGCATATTTTTGGAGCTTTAAAGGATGTTCACCAGAGAGTTTCCAGCAGTTAGTGGCAGTATTCTCATGGAGTCGTGGACTTTGCCATCAACCCTCAGCCCTGTGGCACTGATAAGAAGTGGCACCAACTTTCTAGCTACGTATGTAAAATCTGGCAATAGCACAGAACAAATTTGGGGTCCAGTAAGCATTCATTTTCATTCCATTTTGCGGCTATGAACTTACAGTTAGAAAGTCATCAGCTCACGCCACAACTTGAAAGCTTGGTAGCCCCATGCCCCGGCTACGCTGCCCAAGGAGCATGTGTTACCTTATGGAGGATGAAAAATGATGATCAAAAAAACCTGCAGCTGCCCTAAATGCTAACTTAAATTCTGAGAGGAAAAATTTGCAGAACAGATTGATGCTAGGTACAGAGATATTTAAGGCAATAAGCCACAATTATAAAGATACTAGAGGAAAAACTTGACGTAGCTACGTATGAAGACTCTAAAATTTAAATAGCTGAAGTGCTTTTATGCTGACAGCTGATGATAGCCGGCAAGTAATGGCAGTGGTAATGTGAGGTGTCACTCAGCAAATAATGATGTGGGAAAACCAGAAATATTTCAAGTGTAGTGCTGAATCCCAGTTTTTGGTAGCAGAACACTGTATTTTATTTTCTTCAGCCAATAGGTATTGACATTTTTAATTCCTCCTAAAGCAAATAAATCTTTTTCAGCTAAATAGTTAAATAAGCAGGATAGAAATAGAACCTAAACTTTGTTTGGAGCAGCATTTCAGTCCAAAGGCACCACAACAATTGTTTGGAATATAACCTATTTCATACAAGTATTGACAGAAAGTGTCTATTAAATCATTAAATGCAGGTTTCTTTCTTATTTGTATAGATGAATAATTTTGCATTTGTGAAAGGGAGTGGGTTCTTTTTTCAAGATTGGAGCTTTATATGTACCAGGTTCTCAAGCCGTCGAGGTGTAGCGAGGTATAAAGCACTTGGGTTTTATTTCATGTAAGTCGCAGGTATAAGGATTAGTTCTGTTTTGTAATACACATTATTTCATATTTTCTAAACTAGATAATAATTAATAACTGGAGTGGACACAAAGGATCTTTTTCCCTGGGCTTGACTAGATACATTCATCTGCAGAAACTGTTAGGGATACAAACTTAAAACATGTTTCCTTTGGAAAATACAGTTCTGCAGATGCGGGTGTTGGGGGGTGACGGCCAGCGCTCCTTGCCTTGCTCGGTGATTTTAGCTGGTTCTCCTCAGGCTGCCGTGCGGTACAATAACCGGCTTTGGCTCTCGTTCTTACTCGTGCGCGGTGGCAGTGTGCACTTTGTCAAATGCACGGTCTGTGTGAGAGGCGATCACTTGTTATTTTATTACCTGCTTCGGGCACCTGCTGTTTGCCAAAGCGGGAGGCCAGGAGCCCACCCGCGCGGTTTGCCCAGCAGCTCCGAGGCAGGGAGCCTGTGCAGGGCGTCCAGCCGACTGGGTTTGTGCGGGGGGGAGTTATCTGGGGAAGGGGGTGGATTTTCACAGTGATGGAAGGAGGCAGGGGAGGAGTGTTTGCTAACAACCCCTGACGGGATCTGCAAGTTCTTCGCCAGCACTGATTCTGCCAAGGTGCATTTTATCTGGTTTAGGGGTTAGGTGCTCAGGCCGCAGAATTAAAATAGGGCGTGAGGTGTGACTTACCCACCTGGAAAGGGATGCGTGTGCTCACAGCCACCTTCACAGCTGATTTTAGTGTGGGGGTCACCTGCGTGCTGTTCTTCTCAAACCACTGTAACATGCTCACTGAGGCCAGAATGCCCAGGGCTTTGCAGGCAGAGCGGTGCTCTGGGGGAAGGCAGGGACAGCAGAAGTGGCCTTCAGCACTGTTCCCTCCCCGGTGCCTCCCGGTGTTTTCTGTGCTGCAGAGGCTATGGCACATGGGAACGTTCAAGGCCCGAGATGTCCTGCAGTTCACACTGCTGTTGCCCCACAAAGGAGATCTGAAGGAGCAGCGTACTCCTGAGGCTTCGTTAGCTAATGTCCTTCCAGCAGTTCACTGTTCCCTCACCCTCAGTCAGTAAGGACACTGCTCCCTCTGTGCCACCCCCACGGGTCCCCGACATCCAGGGTGTGCGACTAGCAGAGCCCTGTGGGGTGCAGGGGGTCGGGGCACCAGACATTAGTTATTCCTGGTTTGTTTGATTGCTTTTTTGTGAGGTCAAATGCACAGGCATTACTGGGGACAAAAACCCATTGCTTTGCATTGCCCACAGCTAGAGGCTTAGCGCTACGTGACTGGTACAGCTGTAAACTTCTGAAATGTTATTCTTAACGGATTTTTACAGAATAATTCAAATAGTTATGTCCTTAGCAGTGGAATAATTCAAATAGTTATGTCCTTAGCAGTAGAGCACTGAAATATAGGATGCATATTGGGAGTGACTGTGCGGGAATAAATATAAGCAAGACAAATGGTATGGCTTTGTCAGAAAAACCCCAGCAGTGCTCAGCACATGATCTGTAATGTGCTTTGGTCAATATCTTTCTCAGTATCAATGGAAGCTCATTAAAAGAAGATATTGCAGACTAACTGAGCCATGCTGTATTAGTTCTTGCCAAAGCTTGACATTTTTAATACATTAATAATATGTCTGTAATGTAATGGAAAACTATTAATCAGAACTGGTTATATGCCAGAAATTTAAGCTATAATTGGCTACTTCTTGTCAGGAATGTCTATCGTACACTGCTACAGCTGCCTAATACTCAGATGTCTTGCACTCCTCTGCACTTTTTCCTTGTCAGTGCACTAAATTTGATCTATGTTATAGTCTATAATTCTGCGTAACGACCATCGTTATGACTCTGGCTTACTTTAATGAGAATTCGTTATATGGGAACTATTTTAGCACAGCATGTTAAGGTAGTGGCTTGCTTCACATTATTTTAGTCCTATCCCATCCTGTTTATTAGCGGATATGAGTCTCGGCAGTCATAAAAGGTTACGGGTAACTGAAGAACTAGAAAGGAAAATATTAAAGAAAACGAATCTATTTTTGCCTGAATATACAGGCTTGTATTCTAGGGATAATTAAACTGAGTAACTTCTTATTTCTACAAAGAAACATGATATTCACTTACTGTTTATTCCAGCTATGATCCATCCTTCCCTGGTACAGAGTATGTTTTGTCACAAATTTAAAATAATTTGGCTCCTTTTTTTAGCAGAGCAGTTGTTTCCCTTTTGTATAATTACTATTCTAAGCTATGGGGGCCTGGGGATGGTTTTTTCCCCTGCAGAATAGTAGAATACATTGGAAAGGACAAAGAGTATGAGGTGTCTTTACAATGACATGGAAAGTGTTTTCTGAATTACTGAGTTCCAAGATAATAAGTAAGCATTCCCACTGAAAACAAAAAATAATGTAAAGTCATTAAAACAGTGGTACTACACAGTGTGCTTCTTAAAAAGATTTAATTTGGTCTTAGATATTTTTGCTTTAGTGTTTAATTCAGATTTGAAGCTTAAATGTATTTGAACTAATTGAGAATTGTTATTGTATGAAAATTCAGATATTCTCTGCGTATTCTGATAAAATATATGAGAGTTGTATGGTAACACTTGATAAAACGAATATAATGGAAAATTGCATTTACGTCCATACGGCAGTTATTGTAAATTACTTTGCTATGGAAACACAATTCAACCATCTGTTGGCATTTCATAGTGTCTGTAGTTTAGCTCAGTTAAAGATGAACCATCATTTAAATATAGGGACACCGTTTGCGAATAGCTTTGAAGATAAGTTTTGAAACTGCGTATTAACAAAGGGACATGCTAAGGAGCTCCCCAGGTCACAAAACCACTTCCCACAGATTTGGGGTGTAGGAAGGTTCACGACACCAGGCATTATTTAAAACTGGGAACAAGCAAAGCGGGCTGCCAAAAGTGGTGACTTACACTTGTTTCTTAACAGCTGTCTGTCGGGTTTGCTTAGATTTTAGCATCCACACCAAAAGAGTGCAGAGGTGCTGCAGCGGCTGGCTGAAATCCTCCTCCTGCAGAGAGTCCTCCTGCAGAGAGCCCAGCGCCCAGGCTCCCTGTCCTCGGCTGGCACGGGCTGACACTGGGCATGGGCTGAGAGAAATTAGTTGGAGTTCCTAGCCCTGGTGTTCCTTGTCTGTGTTTAGGGAACTTACTCTGTCTTTGCAGTTTCCCTCATAATTTGTATTTTTACCTGTGTGTTTTATCAAAGGTATATTTTAGGTCGTTGTAATAACATCTTAGGATTTTATACCTGTAATAATATGACTGAGGTGATACAAACTGAGGGATTTTCTATTTGCTTTCTGAAGAGGGAAAAGGGGATTTATCTGCTATGAAATAAATGCTGAGTACACAGATACCCCCACCCCCAAACCTAGGAAAATAAGACTGCCATAACAGAGAGTGAAAGCATCCCTAGTGTAAGCTACAAATGAACCATTATCTTTATCAGTAGTTTATCATAGTGTGATCAGTAAATCACAGTTCAAAGAAAAAAAAAAAAAGGAGCAAAGCCCTTCCAATGCCAGTCACAAATTTCAAGGAAACAGAAGTGTGCTTTTAATGTCTTCATTACTCTTCAAAAAAAAAAAAAAAAAAAAAAAATCTAAGAAATGCGTAAGGCTTTTGGAGCTCACTGAGGTCCTCTTGCCAAGACTATCAGCACCTGGTAGCCCTGATACCCATCTCTGTGTCACTTTAATAAAAGAGCCTTCCTGCTGCTGCCTGCTCCCCTAACTGTGCGGTCTGGGCAATGGCGAATTCGGTAGTTTGCTCTCCAGTTTTGCTGGGGTGAAAATACAATTTTGGAAGCAGAAACCTGTAGCTCACCTGGAATGTTATAAATGTGTCTTTGTTAGAGAAGAGTTAAATCCTTCACGTCAAAATACTTTTCACTGTGAATGATTTTGGTAGCTTGTTCATTCTAGCACAGTACCGACGGTAAAGGTTATCCATATTATACCAATTTGCTTTATATTGCATCAAACCTCCAAAATGTCAACATATCATATATTTTGTAGTGCATTGATTCTTGGACAATAACTCTAACTCTTATTGTTTCTAAAAGGGTGCTGGTGCCAGAAGAAAAGAATGATTGATGGGAAACAGACACCAGCCTGTAGACACTCATCCTTTTGCTTCGGATACTGATTTATCAGTGTGTCTGGGCGTCCCCTGCGAGCCCTGAACACGAAGGATCACTCAGGGTTATCGACAGTGTAGCTGAAGACCTGCAACTTCACAAATTATTATCTGCTGTTGGACATCTTTTACAAGAAGCCCCAACAGATAAGTTATAAGACAAAGTGCTGTGTTGCTGTGAAAGGCTGTCATCGAGGCCTGGGTGGCTTCTACCAAAGTCTTCAATTTAGTGAAACAAACATCCTATCCTAATGCTTCACGCTTGAGTTGGAACCTATTTTATAAAATATATACATGTATATGTACATATATGTATAATCTATAGACTGCATGTACGCCAGTACTGAGCATCCTTACGAAGGTGACGTAAAAGGATTTAGAAATGTATTTGTCAAGATTCCTTTCACTTCACACCCTCTGGGTTACAGTATCCTCTGTGATGCAGCACTACCCTTCTGTCTGGGGACACTATGATGTTTGTAAGACTCAGATTTACACAGAAGAAGGAAAAGTATGGGATTACATGGCCTGCCAGCCGGAAGCCAGAGACATGATCAAATATGTAAAAGTGACTCTGGATCCCCCAGACATAACGTGTGGAGATCCTCCAGAGACTTTCTGTGCAATGGTAAGGCAAGCTTTTAATTTTGCATAATTAGTGGGTATATATGTGTGATAGATGGCTTCAGAATGGAAGCCCTATAGCGCACTTATAATTATCTAAGAAAATCTGCATCATATTCCAAATGTGAAAGGTTCTGCTGAACAAAATGCTCATCAGTACAGTAAGATGTTCTACTTACAGGGACATAACTTGACTTTGTCCGAGTTCGGTGTCTCTCTAGGTCAACTTTTAATGACTTAAAAGAAAGCAGCATAAAACACCTAGTGTGCTAACCTGTAACTGGGGTGCGTTCGCCTGGATCACGAAAGACTTGCGTGAATCAGTTCCAATATGATCACCTGAAAGCCAAGTAGCATGGTATAATTGAGTATCATTTCCAAACATGAGATGATTGTTAGAAACTCTAACTGCAGAGGCTTAGAAAGCAGTGGGAGCTGGGCTGGGGGAGTTTTTCCGGCAAGCCCACGCAGCAGCAGGCAGCATTGCTGGAGCTGCACTGCCCAGCGCAGCAGGTGCACACCAGCAGGTCCAAACCTGCGTATATGGACAGTGCAGTGGGAAACGCCTTCAGGTGGGGGCCAGCTCCGCCAACTGCCAACAGCTTTCTTCTTTAACTGAAACTGTAGACATTCTAGCCAACTAAAAGAGACCAAAGTCAAGCTCCTTAATTTAGATGCTCCGATATTAAAGACTAGTTTTGTAATTTTTGGGCTAATTGTACAGGTATGAGAAACCAGGCAGACACTATACATATATATATATGTGTGTGTGTGTGTATATATATCAACCTCTTACAGCTGTGCTGCTCCTAAGTGACTGATTGTGCTCTAAGAGGTCATTCAAGTTAAAGGAAATCTTCAACTTGTAGGTAACTTGTTTCTCCTTACTAACACAGAGAATTAATTTTCTTTGCCACTGAATATTTCTGTTAAATATTGAGTGGGAAGTACAGCATTCCTTGACTAGAAAATGTGAGTTTGAGATGCAAAACATATGTACTTTCATCTATTAATAAAGCACTGGAAACATACATCACATTACCTACATAATTTAGATTTGGAAAACTAATGAGTCCTGGTAAGTGAGGTTATCATAACTGAGAAGAGTCTACAAGATATTTATTTGCCTGTGTACAAATCATCATTGTTGCGTGACAGCATCCCCACAGGAAGGAAATTTGCTTTTAAATGCCTTATGGTATAATTTTCAACCACTACTGTTCTGTAAGGTGTTCAGGTCCAACCACACATACATTTAGGGTGTTATGCGCATGCATACATCTGCTTCCCACGTACATTATGGTAATAACCACGTGATAAATTGTGGAGCTACGTGAATAAATTACATTCACTGTGAACCTTTGACTGCACCACTTGCTCTCTACCTGCTAATCCATCTCTGCTGACATGGCTTTGACACTCTAAACCTCTGAGCAGATTCAAGCAGCCACTGCTTAAAAACAAATAGAAGCAACGTGCTCATGTAATATGGTCTTTTTCGCTTTTCTTTATCTTGAAATGTATTTTCTTCCTCAGAATAGTAATAGCTGTGATTTAGCCCTCAATTAGTGATGTTTAGTAACTCATCATACAGTGAATAAGAAAAGTTGTTCTTTTAATGCAAAAGAAACTGCCCAGAAAAAAACTTGTTTCTTCCTTTTAGTGCAGATAAACATTGCAGCAGTTCCTGTCTTAAGTAATTTTTAAAGTTTCTGAATGCCTCGGTTCCAGTCCACTCTCTAGTTAGAATAATGATTTTAACAAACAAACAGAAGATATCTTAATTAAATCTAAGTATTAAAAATCCTGCCAGAACTCCCCCTGCAAACATTTGACCTAGCAAGGTCCTTGATGCAGGGATGGGGGGTGAAAGTTTTCTTGGGAATGACGTGGGGTTACAGCTGTGGCTCACTTGCTGCTCAGGCCCCTGAGAGCCAGAAGGCCACCAGAATCCTGACACAAGAAGTAGAGAAAGAGGAAGAACTAGGGAAAAGGAGAGAGAGCATGCACTGTGAGGGTGTGTACTTAGTGATGCGAGTGTAGAGTGACTGACTCCTACATGATAAACTGTTGTATTTGCTTTCAGTATGTGTATTGTACATATACACTGTATCCAGATACACATTGGTAGTGGCTTGACGTATTGGAAACATTAGGAAAATGACAGAAATATTTAACATTACAAGATCATGTACAGATAGACATGGTCTAAAAAATCCTGAATTTGAAATGACAGAGATCCAAGGGTTTCTTTTCAGAATGGTGAAGTGCAGAACTGACTTATACAAATGCTTGGTTTTATTATTGCAAGTATGGGATATTTGTGGGCTAAAATTGTGTACCCGTGTTTTGTTATTGAAATTAGGTTAATGCTGCCTTGGAGATGAGGGTCCTTTCAGATATCCTAACAATATACAAGAGTACCAAACAGCTGAGCCTGCTTCTATGGGAAGAGGAGCAGGTTGAAGCAGCCCCATGTTTTGTTTCCATATCAGTTCTCCAATCAGGCTTAGCAATTTTCTGTTCACCACAGACTATACGGACTAAGGTAGTAGCTGTTGAGTCTGTATCAGCTGTCAGTGCAGTATATATTATATCCTTGAAACACAACCAGACTGAGAGGTTCACCTAAGTCCTGCTGAGAGATTATGGTAAAATCTAGGCAGTCTCTGAGAGGCAGCTGATTAATAGTCTGCAATAACACACAATGCAATCAAGCGTTGCAGTGCACGCAAGCATACAATGCAGATGAGATGGGCGGGTAATGGTAAAATTTGCCTCCTACTTATTTCTGCATATTCCCCATGGAATTAAATGTTCTTATGAGTCCATTAGGAATTTTTACTTGGTGAGCTTGTTTAGTTGGCAGACCGAATAACGAGGTTTTTCCACTTGCAGTTTTCTTGCAAAATGCAGCGCTCCTCTAGTTGGTAGCTAATCTGAGCATGTGGCAGCTCACCACTTGTGAGCATCTTTGGGTCATCCCTCCAGGACAGCATCCGTAGGTGTTACGGGCAACATGCAGCAGGACAACTATCCCACAATTGCTTTTATGAAATCTATTCTGAGAACAACATTATAGTTTCTGGTGACATTCAGTATTGACAACTTGCGAAATCATTCTGAAACCTAAAACCCCTGGAGTCCTATCGTTATGCGAGATTCTCAGCTTTCGTTTAAAACATCATCTTTACTTTCTTAGGCCTTCTCATTGCAGAGAAAAGTTTGAAAATGAAACTGAGAAGCTCAAAAAGCAGAAGCCAAATAAATAGCCCTCCAAATTATTATTTGTTTAAAATCTCATCATTTTTAAAATCACGCAGGATTTTTAGGTCTTTTTTTTTAGAGGAGAGATGCAGGAAAGAAACGTATAAATAAATGAATGGCGTAGTGTGGTGAATGCTCATGGTTTCTGGCCAAGGAGTTGCTTGTGTCTGTAAAGAGGACATGATGGCATCTATGACCAACGGGTAGCACTCCTCCTGCCTCCAGGATAACCAGCCACCTGCTGGTTGACCAGTCACCTCTGGCTTCCCTGTGCATTTTAAAGCAATCTCTAGCTGCTTAGAATGAGGCACGCATGCTGTCGGAAAATGCACATCTGCTTTCTGTGGCATTCCTTCAAGGAAATTTGGCCGTCTTTTGTCAGTCACAGAGTTGGACTGGACAGTCTCAGCGTTTGAGCCAGCATGACCATTCCTGCAGGTCTGTAATTCATGAACTTTGAGCATTTGGCATTGATAGGAGTGTGTCTGGCACCATTTAAGCTTAGTTGGGCTGGGAGGAGAGGGAAGAGGAAGGAGAAGAGAAAAGAGAAAGAAGCTACCGCATGTTTTCAGAACTGCAGGACTCACTTTGCAGAGGTACTGTAAGTACCTGGGGGTGCTAATTTTTGTGGCCTGCAGCATTTCAGTTTGCAAAACAAATGGCTTTAAATCTCCAAAAGTAACAAACAGTTGGTGAAATCATGTACTTTCCCCTTTGTACGTGCTAGTTACAATTTCACAAAACTCTGTCCAGTTATAAAAAGAAACATCTGACTTTTCATGACTGTCACCATCTTTTGCCCTACAAGAACAGTGCATAGGCAGCTTCTGACTTATTTATTTCTGAAATGTTTGCCAGCTGTGCCCCCAGTATGAGCATCAGGAGCCCCCACAATGCTGCTCATGGTGCGCAGGGTCCCATTGCCCCAGAGTCACCCCTACCCCATGCTAAAGGCTGGCCCCTCTGCTGGAGTACAGCCTTTAGCATGGGGTCTGCATTCAAACCTAAGCCAGGATTAATGTGTAAATTCATCACGAACTTAACCAGGAGACTCCTGGTGGCTATTGCTGTAATTCGCAAGCTGGAGACGAATTTATGTTACCAACCTGTGTTTACAGCTGAAATGGCAACATAAAAATACAATTTTCTGCTTATGTTTAGACGTAGCTATCATAACACCATCCCACATCCCGGTGGCTAAAAACTGATGAAATTATCGGCAATTGTCGTTGCCTGCAGCTAATTTTCTTCTCAGGTTAAACAGAAGCTTGAAAAGAAGCCTACAGACAGGAGCCCTGTGTTTACACAATTTATAGAGCAGAAATGCTGATGACAGTAGAAATTTGAGCCCTTGAGTGCTACTCTGTATTTCATAGCCAATCAAAACTAAATTATGAAACAAAAATTATTAAAAAGTCTTCTGTGCATGTAATTCTGGCATAATATTATGAGGTGGACATTAAATTTTTCCCCCTGAGACTTTCAGCATTATTAATATAGCATTCCTTTAATTATAAGTAGGCTTATATTCCTTAAAAAAGGGAAAATACTCTGTAGTGTAGTTAGTGATACCATTATTACATTTGCTGAAATAATTAAATGAACTGATATTCTTCTGAGTAATAAATAAATAAAAATGTGAAATAAATATGTATATTTTGGAAGCATTTTGACATGCGTACCTGCATTCTTGGGTAAGATATTTTAAAACAGTGTTGAATAATACCGTTAAGAGATGGTGATAAGAAAAAAGCTTTTTTCTTTTATGGGCTGAATAAGGTCATACAATCCTTCATTTTAGTTCCATTTGTACACGCTTATTAGGCAGCATGGGGTAGAATGGGAACAGGGAGTTAAAAGTGAGGCTGTTATTGCTGTTGAAGACTTTGTTTACAGTAGCTGTATTAATCTATTTTGAACTCTTTTGGGCACATTTAATTAATACAAGTGTTGCTTTGTCAATGTTGGAAAGAAGCTTATCCTTTGGGGAGCAGAGTTTTTGTTTTCGTGTTCCCTCTTAAGTTCCTAGATGTTTCATTTCTAGTACCAGAAGACCTATGTGGTGAGCTACAGCCACCCTGCCCCTTCTACTCTCCCCTGCATAGGGCAGGACATTTTTGCCACCCCACCGACATGGTTGTTCCCATCAAAGCACAACTTTGGTCCTTGCGTTCCAGCCTCAAACCAGAGCAGCTAGCAGGGGTAGAGGAAAGCCAGAAGCCCACACCATTCCCTTTGCTCCTGCCGTCCACCCCCAGGCTCCCTCCCACAGGTCAGTGTGGATGTGACAGCCTACCTGTGCCTTTGGTAGCAGCCTGCCCGCAGACACTTCAAAGGCGCCTTGTTCCTGGACCTCTTGGGATAGGAGTTCTTGGTTTCATAAAAAGAGAAAAAAGTGGATATACTTAATGGCAGCAGAAATAAAAAAAATGGTTTGGTAGAATCTCTTTTCTTCCAACTGGAAGCAATCTAAAAATTAATAATTTCTCATAAATCAAAACCGAGGATTGCCAGTAAAACAGATTTGCATTTTATTCATTATCACACATCAAGATGCTCCAGTAAATCATTAACAAAACTCTGTCCAGTTCCTTTTTTTTTTTTTTTTTTAATCTCCTCAGTTACACTTTGGGTACTGGGATGTTTTCAAACCTTAAACAAAGCAAAAGCACACCCACAAAGTACTTAAGTTGTTAAAAATATTTGTGAGTAAAACAGGGTTTCTAAACAAAGTCAAGGGCTTCTACTTATTTTCAGTTGCAGTCTTAAAGCACATATCAGTGTTATGTGTAAAAGTGCATCCTTTTAACAAGATGTATATTTAATAAATACACTTCATAGAAACTGCTTAACTGCTGCATTTAACGCCACCTTTATTCCATTTGGTACTTGCTCTCCTATTTTTTTTTTTCCCTGTGAAGTTAGCTGGAAATAGTAGACATTTTTAGCTAACATAATGATCAATAAATGACTATTGTAATAATACTTGATCTTTGAAAGCAAGGGATTATAACATGTCATGTGAAATTTCAGCACTAATAGAAATTATTTTAGGGGTTTTGTCACCTGGTAAGAGCTGTGCAGTGCACATTTGAACAAAACACAGCTGAGAAGACATCCCTTTTACTGGCAGGTTATTGGTGGCCATGGCAAGACCAGAATAATTTAGTCATGTTTTAATTTAAGATTGATTTTTTTTTTTTTAACTGTTGGGGAGAACTCATTTCTTAAACACTTTTCTCCTATCCATAGAAAAATTAAAGCAGATAATTCCTGGAGGGCCAGTGAGGCGGTTGCCACTGGTGAGGAGGTTCATGCTGGTGGAGGCATGGTGGCTCGCAGCATCCCCGTGCTGCTGCTGTGCTGTCCTGTCCCCTCACTGCATCCGTGCCCTCTCACTGGTGGTGATTTTGGCTCTGTGGTTCTCACAAATACCTGAGCTCCTGTCCCCCCTGCTGCTCTCAGCACCTTGGGCCCCCCAAAGCACCTTCCCCCACTGACTGAGGGAGTATCTGGGGGGAGCTGCCCAAGTACTCTGCAGGTACTTGGGCATTCAGTCTTGAGTGTGGAAACAGCAATTTTATAAAGAAATAAACGGCTTCCACCATAAAATGGATACTCTGACATCCACAGGGGAATCTGAATGGCTTGCTGTCAGTGCGGCTGGACCAGAAATGTCCCCTCAGCAGCACCTTTAGTGCTGCTTCTGCAATAAAAGAATACTGCTTTATAAATAAAATCTTTACTAGCAACATATTGTAATTTGTACCTCTTCTGGTGAGGCAGAGGTGATCTCGAGCCTGTGGCTCACTGCAGGGAGACTCTCCTAACAGGACATGCTGGGGTGCAGAGGGACAATGCAGTAAAGCAGCATCCTGACGGGTGCTCCTCATCTGGGGTAGGGCAGCACATCACCCCAAGCCTCCAGGGTCAAGGGCCCATGGCAGCAGGTGACCCTACTCCTTCTCTGCTAGAAACCCTGAACTGAGATTTTTTTTTTTTTCCAAGCAGGGTAAATCTGCCTTTCAGCAGAGCAAACGCTGCTTTCCAGCCTGCTGGTGTCCCATGGTTAGGCTGGAGGAGCGGTGGTGCGGGGTCGCCCCCTCACAGTGAGCAGCTAGTTTGCTTTTGCACGTTTTGGTCACGGGCGCAATGCCCTTCGGTCCCAAGTGAGCTGTGCAGCATTAGGCTTTCCAGGCTGCTGTCTCATTTTGAGGACAGTATACAAGGAGTGTGATATTACATTTCTTCCCACTGTGATGGACAAGTCTCAGAGTGCAAATTTTGGATTTACTTGGAAAAGTGAGCAGAGCTAGTTTTACGCTGCTCAGGTTTGTCCACATTATCTAGACAAATACTTTTACTTCTTCGTTTAGTACCTGTATGTCTCTAAACCCCAGTTTCGTCTTTCTTTCTTGCAGAGCTTGTACTTTGTAACAGCTAAGAATCACTGGAAACCAAATGCAGGTTCCTGAGGCACTTCCATGTATTAAAATTTCCATTTGTAAGCATCTTAGTTGAAACAAAGCCAAGTGAACTTGGCCAAGTGTTCTGCAAACCCTGTGTATGTCAGGACAACCATTCCAGTTAGTGGGCTCCCCTGAAGTCCTGCAAGAAGGCTGAAGTCAGTAACTTATCTCCCAAATAATGATTTTAACATTTAGACATTCAAGTGACTTATAAAGCAGCCAGTCCCATATACAGCCAAAGCTGCCCCATACAAATATTTAAGCCCACAGTATTCCACCAAACTATTAAAAAAAAAAATAAATGTACAGACAATAATCAGGCTCTCTCATCCCTTCTGCTTTGTGCTGTGGAGCAGAGAGGGAGAAATCCAGACAAGCATTAGGAGTCCCTGTTGACAAAGCATGGAAATTACCCATCTCCTTATGCAAGGATGAAAACCTGTCATTTGTTTTTATCTACAGGGTTTGGAAAGGGGTGACTTTGTGGGAGCTGCTGAATTTTAGTATGGGTAGCACTACTGATTTTTTTTTTTTTTTCCAAAATGATACTGGTTTGACAAAGCTGCAATTTCTGATACATAAAAAAATCTACATACCTATTTAAGAGTAGCTAAAACCAAGTAAGGGATTTCTTGACTTTTTTCAAGGCCTGTAAGTACTCACTTTATCCAAAAAGTCAAAAATAATCCCCAAAATGACCCATATTAAGGTCATTGACTGATGAGACACACATCCCTGTGTACAATGGGATGCTAATCTCACTAGCTGAAAAGTGGGAAGTAGTTCTCTACCCGGTTTACTTGTAGAAACAATGTAGAAACAATGGCTGTTGACACACATTTTAGGTATGGAAGTTTATGTTTTCACAGGTCATTTGCAATGACACCATCTTGATCTACAAGTACAAATATAGCTAGGAACATGAAAATCCTTGGCATTGAGCTGGCTTGGCAACGCGCATAAGTGATTTCATGTAGCTTTGATGTTTGCTGTATCGTATTTTCTGTAAAATGGTTTTATTTCTTCCAGTTCTTTAGGAAGATTGTTTATATGGAATTTAGGAATAAAAAAGGAGAGGAAAGAAAAGGGCACAAATTGATTTTAATTGTATTTATTACAAGCAAGAAATTGTACAATACCAGAGATATTTTATGTCAGGCTTCAGCCCAGAGAGAATTTTTATAGCTATATAGTTGTAAAACCTTTAAAAGAGGACACCATTATGATGAGAGGCGTGGTTTCTTACACGTACACACTGTGTCTTTCCAGCATCCTGGTGCATTTTAGATTTTTGTCTGTAAAACTGTCAGGAGCCATCATTTTAACTCATCAATTTGTTTTTTACCATCTACACCTGCTCATAAGGAGCTTTCCTCCAGTGAAAACTAGAAACAGAGCTGCTTGCAGGTGACATGTATAAATGACTGGGGTTGGGAGGAAGGTTAAAAAAAAAGGAATAGCAAACAACTACACAAAAGCCCTCATATTTTAAAAACAATGTGCACAGTTATAGAAAGAAGTACAAAATGTAATTTCCTGACTGCTAAAACAACTCTTTCTGCATGTGCTATTTTCTCCTCTATTTTTATCACAGCCTTACAGATTCTGACATGCCTCTTGGCTTCCTTGACCATATGGATCTGCCAAGCAGTATGAATACTGCAGGGATAGCCTGCAGAAATATCCTAGCAAGGTGTCTCTCTTTGCAAGAGTTTGCTGAGACTTCCAGAAGCATTAAGTAATGGGTTTAAGGGATTCAAGCATTGTAGCTTTCCTCACTAAAATTTTGGGGTAAGTTTTTGCCAGCAGTTTGCACCTGAGTCCCCTTTTACCTGAAAGAGAAGTCAGAGAAGCTTTTGAAAATACAAGGCTAAGAACATACAGGCTTTTTGTTATCTGAAGCTCTGGCTTTTGATTTTTTAAAAAACGTATCCATAAATAACTAAAAAGCAGGTAGAGGTGAATCATAATATATGTTTCATACCCAAGAGTCAGTGTTAGACTTTCCATAAACAGGACTTAAAATCTGATCTTCTACTGCAATTAATGTGCCCTGCATAAGTCAACAGAAAAACTTCTACTGACAGCAATGGATTGTGCCCAAATACTGCTTCCTTAGTAGCACATATTATCTTCTGTACCATACCAGTTTGAAACTATGAACTGGATAGTTTAGAACCATTTTAAGGAAAAGCAGAATTAACAGTTTGCCTTTATTTTTTTGTCTTTTTCTTGTCAGAAGTAATTTCACTGAAGTTAATATATTTCTAACCTCCTTCAGTTATAAAATCTTTGCTCATGATACCGGTGCTTGGTCTCGGATTACTTCACCCCTGTGACCTTCAACACAAGCCTGACTGTCTCTAGTGACAGGACAGGATTTGGTTAATGAGATACATTTTTTCTTGGGTACAGTTTTGGCAATTTTGGGGCAGGCAAGAAACCACCAAAAGCATATTTTAGACCTTCTAGCTGGAAAATGCCAGCTAGAATACATTTATAGAATACATATCAGGGTTTGCATATTAAAATATATTATTTTTGCTTTATGCAGCTCCTGGCGTATTTGTGAATAATTAAAAAGTACAGAAGACTATTACTGAATATTCTTCCCATAGTTCTCCATAATTGCACTATCATTGGTTGCAGCACTCAACATGGGCTAAGCATCATCATTTATGAACTTCAGTTTTATAGGTTTAAAAGCAAGCCTCTGAACAGTTGTTCAACAGCTCCCTTTTTTTTAATCAGAAAATATGGGGTTTTTAAACATTAAACAATGGATAAATGGTTGATATCTGAAATGCGGAGGGGTTTAGTTTTTTGAAGCCATACGCACATTTGTTTCCTCTCCTTCTACAAGGTGGTTCTCAAAGTCCTCAGCTGGTGTAAGGTGGTGTATGTGCATTGAATGGGATGGTGCAAGCACTGTGGAGATGGTGGCTCTTGTGCATCTGCCACTTGTGCTGTCCCTGCACCCCATCCCGGGGCCAGCCCCTCTCCCCACCCTCACTGAACTGGAGGCTCTTGAAAATGGTTGAGAAAAGGAAGACTGAAGAGAGTTGCTCCAAAGAACACAAGAGCCTGCCTTCCTCCTGACTGGATCCCTGTCTCGTCGTGCCTTAAGGGCTCTGTGGCTTTTGAAGACACTAGAGCGGG
>NW_010109034.1:17215-21852 GCF_000699245.1 Pterocles gutturalis
GCGGATGGGTTTGTTCTAACTTATGCTTCTGCTACCCTTTTTTGGGCAACAGTCTCTTTTAAAATGGTACAGACCCATACAGACCTCAGTTGTGGACCTTAGACAGGTACAGGTGACATGGTTCTGAAATCCTTTTGAAGTCTTAAGGTCAAGGAGTTCAGCAGTAGGATGGGAAAACCATGTGCAAAATGTGGATTGGTTTACAAGGACACCGTCATTGTGCTGCTCATCCTAGGTACAGTCTCCAAGAGAGTAAATACATCACAGGAGTGCAGAGAAAGCAGGCACAGCCTTTTTACAGGCAGTGTTCAACTCTCCTGATCAATAATAATCTAAGAATTTGGAGTAAATATCATTCTGGTGATTGTGTCTTGTCGAGGGCCTCATAGTGGTAAGTGATGGGTTTGGAATAATAAGATTGTACATAAGATCAAAACCAAAAATCAGACAACAGCAGGGCACCACTGAATTTAACCTTAGTCTCAGGGTTTTTTTTCAGTTCCCATCCTCAAGTTCATTGCACCTATGCTAATGCAACTGTCAGCATCCTCCTCCTGCCAGGCCAGTTTCCTCTGATACCCCAATATAAGATTTACAGGGGCTGACAAAAAAAAAAAAAAAAAAAAAACCAAACAAGAAAGCTTTTCACAAATTAATCAGAAATGAGTGGCAGCTCTGATGACCTGTTTTGCCACTTTTTTTTTATTATTTTTTTTTTACGACACCACCCTACATGAGCTTCTCTAAACTCCTGTCATGTAAGCCAGTCACAGTTGGTTTTCTTGGCTGTCATCTTAGCCAGTGTCCGAGGCCTCAGAAAGCAGTTGTAAGGGCAATGCTGAGCAAGCCTTTGCTGTCACTGCTTTTACTCTGGATTAGCCATTGGTTTGTTCATAATTATAAACTGTATAAAGCTTTGCAGGAAGAGAACATCTTTAACAATCATTAAATAAATCATAAATTGGAAACACCTTTGGAATTCAAAAATATCCCTCTTAACCAGGGGTCAGATCCACAGCGTTTTTGCTGGGAAATATGTGTGAACATTGGCAGCGCAGCTATAGCAAAGGACTGCTGCTAAAGAACAGATTGATAAACCTCCCCACTTGAGCTAGTAATGGCAGCCTACAAGGTGATGCTGGTCTTGGTGGCAGAGCCTGCCCTGTGATCCTACTCAAGCCCCAAGTGTCCCAGGAGGTGTTGCAGCCCCTCAGCAACCCATGCACATGGAGAGAAGGGTGTAGCAATGTTGCATCTCAGAAGATGACAAGAGATCCCTCATATTTCTGTGCGGATCTTAGACGATTCTTGGACAATTTGTTTGCAGGAGAAATCAGCTTTATCTCCATGTAAGAAATGCTTGTGAGATTCCAACAGTATTGTCACACAGACTTTGTTAGAAGACATTATCTGGCCCATAAACACATGAAGCAGAGAAACTTGTGATTGAGCCTACAATACTGCTGTATCTGACAACACGTATGTCTGCTTCAGCCTTGCACTTTGTACATCTCCACATGCCGGGTAGTTGGGTTCAGTTATTGTTGGTTTTAATCATTTATAGTTTTCTGACCTAGGTTTTTTTAATACTTTATGCAGAAAAGCAATACAGAAAGTAAACACATAGCATAAAATACAGGCACGCTTTACAGGTAATTTACAGAGCCTTAAGCTAATGAGAAATGAGAGTCCATTCCTACAGTATATGTGGCTCAGTGTCTTATTCTGCAACCAGTAAACCTCACAGGCATTGAACAGACCTGCAGCCATAGAGAAGAGCTCTTTTACCATTTAGTTTGGGTTTTTGGTGAAATGTTTTTAGCTTTTCTCAGATTGAGTCAGATTCCAACTATGTTTTTATCATTTTCTTTTTTGTTAATTGTATGTGTAGAGGTCACGGAACTAAAGTTCTAAAAAAAAATAAACCACTAATTTTAACCTGCAGTTGATTTATGAGATGATACTCAATTCCTTGAGTTTGTGAAAATAACATATACCACTAATAATCTCTTGGAACTGATTTAACACCATATTCTATTGCAGTGCTAGGAAGAAGCCAAGGACTTGTAACAATCTGTCATTTGCAGTGACATTTTTATTACTCTTTCAGAAATGCTGGGCTTTAATTGTCTCCCTGCTTCAAATCAACTGCTTAGTTTGCTTTAACAGTAGTTTTTTTCTCTATAGTTATCATTGCCCTTGCTATAAGAAACCTAAACCCTCTGCATATTCCTGGCATGGTAACTGCTAACAGGAACAGAGGACCTGTCCATGTCCCTCTAATTTAAGAGAGCGAAAACAATATATTGATTGGAAGTCACATTTTTATGGAGTTGACACCAAATACCTTATAGACCTGCATCCCAGGCAGTTCCTCCTTGATTCACTAGGACTGAGTTGAGAGAAAATCCATCCAAAAATAATGTGCTTTTTTTTTTTTGCACTGTTATGAAGCTTGCAACAAGCTGCCCAATAGAGAAATGGCTTTGCTTTCAACTATTAAAAAGAAACTGTAAGCTCTTAATTTAGTAACAACATTGCTAGTGCTTTAGCATCTTCCGCAGTGTGCCTCCAACTGATGAACTGGAGCACAACTATAAATATCAATGATGTCTTTATCAGCTTGTCAGAAAAGGAGGTTGGGTTTTTTTCCCCACAATTCCTCAACAGACATATAGTAAGACATCTCTAATCTCTTCTTTTGCTTAGTACATAGATATATCTGTTTGATGGGTTGCTGAATCAAAACACTTGATTTGTTGCCTGCTGGTTCACAACATAGCTCAGTGAGCAACAGGAACATGGCCCTACGGTTGTGTCATATATGATTTGCACCCCAAAGTTTAGTGGTTGTGGTAAGTTCTCAGCTTTACAGTTCATGACTTTGCCTCTCACTTGAAAGGGAAGGGCATCCCAATTTCTTTCCACCCCAAAACGTGCTTGCTTATATCACAGCCTGGCCTAATTGCATGCTCAGATCTGTAGTCCCTCTGCATATGCCTTTCGCATCTCAATGATGAGGGATCCCCTCCCAGCATCCCAAGTCCTTGGGAGATCCCTTTCACAATTGGGCTGCTCCTTCACTGCTCTATATTGGATAATTAAGAAGTTGTCTGAGGAGTAAATGGCTTTGTTGGACTGGGTCTACTTGCTCTGTATTTTAAGAGAGTACCTGTCAGAAAAGCGTTAAGTTTCACAAATCCCAGTGTTGGGGACCCGATGCAATGACAAAGAGGAGGGACTTGACAGACAATGGCTGTGGCAGTGCGGCTGGTCCATGTGCTAAGAGGTTTTAAGGGAGCAGATGAAATCTGTCCTGGATTCTGAGTCACAAAAGCATTCAGGCTAAATAACGATTGAGAAAAAGAAAAATGTTAATTGTCAGGGCTTGCATGCCTTCAGGTTTGTTTGCTTGAGAATATTTTTGGAGGGTAATGTTAGATGCTAAGGGAAAGTTACAGCAAGGATTGTGACTAATGGATATGATGCAGTGTGCTCTGTGATGCTGCTAGAAAAATGCTGATGCAGCTAACTGATATCAGAGATATAAAATAACACCAGCAATAAAAAAAAAAACCCACAAAAAAAGCAAACTGAAAGATTTTACTAAGTTTTTGAGATCCCACCTTGGTATCATTTTAGAATATATTTCTAACTAGTAGCCAAAGAAATAATTGCAGATTACAATGTCATACAATTCCATTAACTAGGCGAAGGAAAAATAGCAACATTTTCATTTTAATGAGATGTCTGCTTTCTCCTCCTCTGTACCATGCATCTTAATGTACCTTGCTGTCTACACTGACTTGGGGCTCCAAGGCTTTGCCATTTCTTGGCAATTCCATTTTCTAATTTCTTCTGACACATGGTGCTTAAATCCACAAGAAATGTGAGGTGAGGCAGAGAGGATTCCTGCAGACTGCTGCGCCATAAGAGGAGCACTCATTTGCATTATTCATTAGATAAAGGCGCTGATTTGCATCTCATTTTGGTCATCTCCATTTCCAGGCAGAGGATGTAAAGAATTCACAGGACTGCTGAATTTTTATGGTATTAATAGTGTTCATTTGGGATTAAGTCTCCATTGTCCACTGCCCTGTATTTTGTGCCACACCTATCTTAAATACCTACAGAAATGACATCCTTTGTTCTTTTTATAATGAACTGTAGCTGTTTACTACATAGTAGAAGGGTGCTAATTTGTTTATCATTGCAATTTTAAAAGTATTTTTTATCAAAGCCATAATTTTACACTTGGTCATTATTTGTAATTAGATTATTATGATCTTTTTACCTTGTATTCCGAGGTTATGGTTCAAAAGCAAAAGCTTGTAAAGCAGCTGCAATGATTATGTGTGATCTGACGGTATCTACCTTTTTTTTTTTTTTTTTTTGCCATTTAGTATTCTTAAGCGGTAAGCTTTTAAGAACTGTATGCCTTCTGTTAATTAACATGTTAACCCAGTAAAGTTGAGAAACAGAATAGCCCTAGATAACTTTCAACAGTTTTGTTCTTTTCTAAGCTTTTTGAACCAACTTACATTATGCTTAACGTTAATATTTGAATCAGAAATCTATACTGTAAAAAGGAGGGGATATCACAGTTCTGTCTGCAGTGCATTGAGGACGATGCTTAA
>NW_010109034.1:21871-35545 GCF_000699245.1 Pterocles gutturalis
GGGAGGGAGGGGTGGAGAACGCCACAGGAGAGTGGCACCATTGAGCGCTTTCATCCTGTTATTAAACACAGGAAACCGTCTGGGGAAATTAGGAATTCTAGAAGACAAAGAGGTATCATTATTTCATATATGCTTTTTGAGGAAAATATACATGATGAACAACTTAGAAAATGCTGATGAAACCCAGAGCCATTCCCTGACCAGTCATTTACCTCCTAGGACAGCAAATGGCTAAAACAAATGGTGGCTTATTCTGACTCTCAAAGCTCTACAGTTAAACTTGGTGCTTCACTGGCCTGGATATTGTACAAAAATAAGGGAAGGCATCACCCCTGTTTTAAATAGCTCACAGTATAGTTGAAACACAAATGTAAAAACTAATAAAAGAGGGGATCTGAAGGCTGACTTTAGCAAGATGAGGTGCTAAGGCACCAAAGACTCTGCATTATTTCTGTTTTTAACTGCAATTATGGCATGGCTCTGTGGCTGATGCTGTAGCTGTCTGATTCCTTGGGCATGCCATGCTAGACATTCACACTGAACTCAGATTAGAAAGTGGGAAAGACAACGTCCCCGAGCAGCAGTTGGTCAGGACACTTCATCTGTAAGCGGCGTTATGGCAGAAAATATAATGCAAATGGCATATGAAAGTGAAACTGGCTTAAACTAGGGCCCTGCCTAATAAGCAACTTAATTATAATTGAGTTTGCCACAAGTTAGTGACACAGATGAATCTAAACAAACCACCTAGGTAACGCGCTGATTGCACTAACAGCAGTTGCTGTCAGGGACGGAAGATGCCATATGGCTCCTCTTCTCTACCCAGGTCAAAACATTGTTAGGAAGAAGCTCAAATACATCAACACAAATGAGGAATTAGCTGATCTGGCTTTCCTCCAGCCTGTGGTGTGTGTACATATCCCGGGGTCTGGCCATTCCTGGGCACAGTGGGGGGCCACCCAGATTTTTCCAGAACATACCAAATCGGGGAATATCATGGTACTGAGGACAAACAGTCAGCTGGCGCTCGGTTGCATTGCTCAGGCACAGCTTAGCTATCTGAGGTGTGCCCAGATTATGTTTGGCTAGTTTGTGAAAGGAAAAGAAAGTATAAGTGATGCCAAATGCAAATTAGGGGGGAGCATAAGGGATGAATGAAGCAGGAGCCAGTCCTGCACAAGGCAGGGTCAGGTTCAGCCCCAGGGAGGGCTTTTCACATGAGCGGAGACATGATTCGAACTCCCACTAATTGTAGTGAACTCGGTAGAAGTCTTAGAAAGTTTGTATAGCCTTTTCATTTTCTTATTTTGGGAACAGACAAAACTATAGTATAAATTTTGCAGTGCTGTGACCAAGATGTTACCCCTCACATTGCTTGATGATTTCAGAATCTTGTCCATTTACAATAAAGTGCTAAAACCAGTCACTAACAACATTGCAGAAGCTACTGCTCCTATAAGAGCAGCAGAGCCTGGTAGCACCACTGCTTTTGAAAGATCTTTTAGCATTTCTATTCTAAACTGTGTGATGCTTTTCTAGGTTACATCAGGCTGAAGCACAGCAGAAGTGGAGTTTATGCTGTGTTAAATTGTTATTAACTACAAAATGTCATCCAAAGTATAGTGTTCTGCCAGTTTGAGTTATATACTCTTGTTATGCTTTTTGCTTTGAAAAATACACATTTAAAATTTTTAAGTGTGCCAAGTAGGCCAGATGCTGCCCTTCAGAAATAAAAATTGTCTTAACTGATTCTGTGATGATTGGGGTTGTAGAAGAACCGTAAAATTTCTGCCAGACTTAAAATATCTTTCTGGTCCCGCTGTGCCGATCTTGCTGTCAGCAAGGGTTTGCAGATCCTCGGTTATGAAACACCTTGTCACCACTCACCCAGCAGCTTGCTCCTGCTCTGCTGTGAAGTTTGTTACTTTGTTCAGATTTTGAAATGCAGAGTGAGTTTCCTAATGATTTTTCTTAAGAGGAGGGTTGTGGACGGTCCCTTGATACAACCCAGGATAGCTGTTGTGAAGCACATTACAGAAGCAGTGGATAATCCAAAGGCTCCTGCGCAATGGATTATTCTAAACAATATTTACCCTTAAAAATGTCCTTGTCTAGCACTAAGTGAGGAGAGCAGCTGTTCGACATTTATCGTTATCTTTGCTCTTCAATGGATATTAGACCTCTGCCTCTTTTGGGGCTGGCCACAGCATCCCTGATGAATTTACTGCACGGCTCTGCCTCACTCATTACAAATCACCCATTTTGTCTGCCATGGGCTTCTCTGCGCCCTCAGCCACACCTGGGAGAGTTCGGAGCAAGTCCACCAAAGTCTCTGGAAGCGCCTAGGCCCTGGTTTGGATGTGCTGCCTTGGCCATGCAAAGTAGACAGAAAGCAGGCTTCAGGATGGAGCAGGGGATTTTTACTGGCACAGAAAAATTCCTCCAGTGTCAGGGGATTGGCAAAGCCAGCTTAGTGCCATCTGCTCTTTGATCCTCCCACCATTTCAGAAGCACATTCAGGAGATGGACCATGCCAGCAGCTGGAGGACATGGAGCAGACCTGAGAAAAACCCTTCCAAACAGTCAGAGCAGCCAGTACACTGGGATTTGTGTAACCAACACAAGTGGAGCTCTGAGTTATGCCTAGAGTTGTTCCTTTATAATGAGAACAAACTGAAAAATAAAAATGTGAATTTGCTCCACACTGGGTAACAATTTCTACAATATATTCATAAACTAAAAATGGGAAACCGTTTCATATAAGCTTCAAGAATGACAATGGAAATAAAACTGCCAGTCTAGTGGGTCATGCCAAGAGCAGACCTTAGGTGCTTATTGGCACTATGAAACCAGTCATTTGCTGCACAGATGACCTTACAGGATCCAGCCCTTCTATCATGCCTCACTAATTACAGAAAGCTGGTCCTCGTGTGTTCATCCCTCATGTGTGAAATTCTGAAAGCTGAATCAAATTAAGTTCCAAATATATTTTCAGTTTGTGTTGAGAGATGCCACTATTTCAGCTAGACTGAGAGAAAAGGAATATTGCTTTCCTTCAGACAGTACGAACAACAACACAAGGAGATTACATCTGTTACAAGAGGAAAATGCTATCTTTATGCCTTTTTGTAAAGCAGCCAATGGCTAATGGACAGGAAGCCTTTCAGAAAGTTTTGCAAATCCCCATAATGTTCCTGAGTACTGGAGCGTGCATTTGAATCGCAGATTTAACCAAGAGAAGCAAAGGGATTCTTGCAGCCACATAGCTCACTGTTGGCTATGTTTCTGAGAAGGATTGAAACCACAAGTCTTGCCAGCTAAGAATAGCATTATCTTAAGTTTGAAATACTTCCTTCTGATGTTCCTTTTCAGTTTGTGTCATGTAAATCAGTGCTGCTTCTTGCCCTTTGGAGCAGACCAAAGCTTTTGTAGGTGTTTTGCTGTAATAAATGTGGAGAACTGCAACTGCATGGAATTGGTCCCTTCTCCAGAGGAGTGACTCGCATGTAATGGGAGAGGCTGACAGAAATCCCGTAAATGCATGAACTAATCTAAATTACAAGGGCCAGAAATGAACATGTATAGAGGTAGCTGATCACACTACAGTTTCTTACCATGAACCTGAAACACAGAGCAAAGTTGAAAGACTGCTTTTTAGAAATAGGAAGTCTCTGATGACTTTCATTGCACATAATATTTGTGTAGTGGATTAAATGCATGATAAGGGTACTCTCAAAAACTTGAAGACCTCTGACTCAAATAATTAATTTATACTGTGATCTTTCCATTCATCTGAAGTGCCTGAGACAATCTGTAGTTTCAGGGATGTGCAATGAACAGGAGTGAACACCAACACCTCATCTCACACCAGTTCCACGGATGAGCTGGCAACTTCCCATGGTACCACCTTGCTTCTAAACACTTAGTGTGCAAGCTCCTAATGAACACGGATTAAGGATTCTCCCACAGGAAAATTAATATAAGAAAATTATGGGAAACCATAATTCATTTTTCCTTTACTATATCATTTTTCACTTTAAGTACCTTCAAAAGAATTAGGCGTATTTTTTAGAGTTTTAGAGTCTACACTCGATATCTCAGAGAAGGACAGTTCCTGCTTTTGTACATAATTCTTGGAAGTCAGTCACTGTGGTAGCTTTCGAGGAATAGCTCTTGTGTTTGCCATGCCAGCTAAATTTAAAAGATTACTGTTATAACTCAGGCATTCCAGTAAGCTAAAAAAAAAAGTTGATGGTGCCGTTATAACAACTTAATATACTTCCTGCATGTCTTTGTGTTTCTTATCATTTCTCACACGTCTCCTTGTTCAGCTAAGCAGTCCACCCTTTTCAAATTCTCTTTGTCTAAAAATATTTCCATGCCTCTCATCCTTTTTTGTCACAAGGGAATCAGAGTTCTCTGAATATCAAAATAGCACAAGAATAACTGTCAGGAATCTCTAAAAAATTGTAGGAGTCCGCAGGGGAAGTCAGGTGGAGAGTAATATTACACTCTGCATCAGCACTTAGCCATACATTATTTCCATAAACTTAGTGAAGATGGAGGTTTAACTGGTTGATTTCTGAGTGAGCAGTTTCTATAGTGTGCTGTAAAAGTCATTCATAAAACCATGTTATTTAGTATCACCTGTATTTATGAGCCCTTCCTGTGCTAGCTCAGTGATGTCCAAACATCTAGATGATCCCTTAGCCCAAACACAAGCTCTAATTTTAAGGAGACAAGACGTATAGGCAATTTGTAGAGCACAAAGTAGTGGTGTTCATGCTAGTCGGCATGATAGACAGTAGTCATAATACAGCACAGAATTAATATTTATTATCACATTTCCTGTAGTCATCACTACAGAAGAGAGGTTTTAAGGAGATAAACTTAAGGAGATTTATGATCTCATTTCACTGATGTTTATGGTGAACTTCTCCAAAGTGTGAAAAGCAGCATGGGAGAACGTACAAGGGTGCCTGTGTAACAAATAAGTAAATAAAAATCAAATGGGTAAGGAGTGAAGGGTCTTACCACCAGGCAGTGATAGAAGGGAAGAGTTGGCTTCTTGATATCAAACTGGAAATTATGACTGAGGTAGGAATAGGCTGGAAAGGGTTTTGAAAGTGAGGGCAAACAGCCGATGGTTGACGAGATGGAGAAGGGGGAGCTGGTGCTGGAATGCAATGGGAGCATGCGGTGGCCGAAGCAATGAGCTAGAAAAATGATCTTTGCAGCAACGTTCAGGATCATTATCAACAGGGCAAGATTGCATTTGTCAAGGCCAGAGAAAAGGTTGTTGCTGTAATCAAGACACAGTATGGTGAGAGCCTGAATGAGAGTTTAACTGGGAAGATGGATAGGAAAGACTGTATCATAGAGATATGATAGTGATATAGCATGGAAGCCATAAATCATCTGGCAGAGCCAGTGCACTCTCAGCAAGGTCGGTTAGCCCACCAAAGCTAGGCTGCTTGCTGCTGCTGCCCCAGCTATCCAGTTTGTAACTACCACAAGAACATCTAAACAGATTTATAGCTAGCTCAGATCTCTGGTCTGTGCAACTAAGTACAGTGTAAACATATTTAGCCTAAGTGTGACTTGGTTTGTAACTACCACAAGAACATTTAAACAGATTTATAGCTCGCTCAGATCTCTGGTCTGTGCAACTATGTGTATGTGTAAACATATTTAGCCTAAGTGTGACTTTCCAAATTAATTCACCTGACAGGCAGGAGGTGCAGCAGATGCTGCTTGCTTTAAGTCACTCTTTGTGGAGTGTTTCCTGCAATTCCAGTTTTCCAGCTTTGCTTGCCATCCTGCTTCTGACTCTCAGTTTTTAATTTCTGTCACTAACAGCCTCTCTCCTATTGCTGATCAGCTGCCCTATGGCAACCCTTTTTTCCTCCTCCAGTATCTCATGTTTAAAACTGAGGATCAAGTTCTACTTTATCTTCCAACTCATTGGGGAACAGTGCTTTGTCTTGATTAAAAAAAAAAAAAAAAAAAAAAAAGGCTGCTCAGCAATCTCATGCACTGGGAGGAGTGACATGCTCAAAGGAATTGACATGTCTTCCAGATCCATTGTTTTTCTGTATTTCTGGTAAGAAACGTATTGTGATTTCTCTCACCTTAGCATGAGAGATTTTTTTCATGGCTTTGTTCAGGGCAATCAAACATGTGAGGGCTTCGGATACCTACTTTCCAAAGCATATAATAGTCGTTTGAGACATGCCTGTCATGGAGTCGCTTGGCAGTCCCAGGTTGCACTGGTACAGGTTCCTCACTTTCCATCATAGGCCCAAACTGTTCAATGTATTTACAATAAATAATTTTATATGCATGAGAATGTTTGAGTGCTTTCCAGTGATGCTAATTGATAAACACAGGGAATCTGGATAAGGAAAAACACGTAAACAGGGAAAAACATCCAAAATGCTCCTAAAAACGGTGACAAAAAGCTTGCAAATGCTTGCTGTGGTACTTTGCATCTGGCTACCATCCTTATAGTGATTTTTTTTTCTGAATGAACAGGTTACAATATTATCTTTAAAAATATTTTATATACTTGAGATGACATTTTCAATGAGTTGTTAATTCTGCAACTTCCAGATGTTAAGCCTTTGAAGCAAAAAATTAAAACAAGGGTAATGTGCTTGATTGCATAAAATAAGACCAGTGTAAATGCGTGTATAAACTTGCTAAACGTTAACAGTCAATGAGTTTACGAGAAACTGGAGCTACATTTACTACAGTAAATTTAATGACCAAGAGAAAGTAAAATTTACCAGGTAGCTTCAAACCATTCCTCACCAGCTCAGAAGGTTCATGTTTTTATGGCTTGGGCCCGTGGAAAGTGTTCTGGTCAGCATTAGCCAAGCCAGAGGTCTGCGCTGTATTCATCAGCAGTGCTGTGGGCGCTGGAAATACCGGCTGGGGCCTGGGAGCTGGTCCTACATCAACCCAAACTCCTGAGCTATGGAGCTTGAGGTTTGATAGAAACGTCAGTACTACATTGCTGTGACTGAACTATAAATACACATTTTGGATTCTGTTTCCCCCAATATTTATCTGACTTCCTTCATTTATCCTAATTTCATCCACATGTATTTCGACCCCTAAAGCACACGCTTTCTTTACAAGATGCACAACAACTTCACAGACTAATATAAGAAAGGAGTGAAAGATTCCAGCTGCAGAAGGGTTACATGTTGCAATTGACTATTGCTAGTATTAGACAACATTAGATTTCTATCTAAAATTTGTATTTAGGGTTTTATATCCATTTTTTCTGCTTTAAACCAACGTGAGCATGACTATTCTCTAGAGCAACATGGAAAAGGGAATATGCAAGATATCTTTTTCTTAAGCTTCAGCACAAACTCAGGCTGTGCTTGACAAGACAGGAACTCCTACCTAGCATCCCCAAAGAATACAAGCAAACCTGTTTCCCTGCCCACTCACAAAAAAAGGTGTTGAGAAAGACCTCTGCTCCCTTCTCTTTTCTGCAGAGCTGGCACTTTGGGTTACTAGACAATTAGTGGTGTGTTTATAAACGTCATTATAAAAAATGTTGTTTTCAGCAGAATAAATTCAAGGGTCTTGCTCATCAATTTTAAATGAGAGTTGCAGGACTGAAAGATATGAGCTTATGCTGCTGCTGCTTTGAAGAACGTCAAGAGAGGGATTTTCACCACAAGTCCACTTCGCCACAGGGGAAAGTATGCTCCATTATATTTTTTAAATTAAAATGCACACCAAAAAGCAATGTTATATGAATTAAGAGAAAGGAGCTTGCACTGTTGCTTGATTTGGAATAAGTATAATTGTAGGGAAGTATTTTTCCAAGTATACTCTCTCTCCCTAATTAAACCCATGGAAATGCCTCATTTTCAGGTTATTGCCAAAGTGTGTTTCAAACTCTGGTAGAAATGCTTGATTGTAATTTCATTAGAATTCCATTTCTCCAGGCTATACAGGTGCAATGAAAGAAGAGGTAAAATTAATTAAAACTGTGGACATGTTTATACCCGCCAGGTGTCATAAAAGGTAGTGGCTGGGACATTTTTCAAGTAATTAAGCAGACAGTTCTGCTTTTTCTGATGAGTTATTACCCTTCCCTCTTTAATCTGTGTAAGAGATTTCATCACGGAGCTACTGTCAGGTGATGGGATTGCTCTTTACAATCATCATTCCCCCTGCACCGCCACATGCTAATCGAAATCACATCATCACTGCAAAGAAGCAGTGACATGTGGTTGGCACATTTCCAACATCAGGCTTTCTATGCCAAGGTCTGCCCATAATTTAGGCTAAAAAGGGGATAATGCAATTTTCAGTTTAACTGTATGTGGGTTAAATAGCTTGAGTGTTTATTCAAGGCATGGAACAGCGTCTGCATGAAAAGCTCAGTTCTCAGTGAGGGCAGCATTTAATCAGATTCATATGTGTTGTTGGTGTTTATGTTACAGGTTTTTTTCATTCTGTTTCTGTTTTGTCAGGAGTTTGTCTTCTGGCCATGTTGAAATAATCACTAGTTTTCCTGAGGATGTGCAAATTGCTGTGGTCGGATCCTCAGGCAGTACTGTACACAAGGCTGTAATGATTGCATTTTCTGAGTTTTCAATGCAAGTTAGGAGACAGAATTTGGCACATTTTGCTTCTCTGCACTGGTAGTTGATATAAACAACTCTTCACTCTTCTCTTTGGGCTTCCCGTACCGTAAGGACAACCTCCATATAGCTGCTGTGTGTTGTATGTATACAACCCCGTGGCTAGGGGAGGAACAGGGAGTCCTTTGATCCGTGATGGTTTCTGTGCTCAGACGCAGCAGCACGCATCTTTGGTACCAAGGGCAGGGCCAGCCTGGTTATATCAGCTTGTGAGGAGGAGACAATGAGCCTGTTGTGCTCCTGGGACAAAGCAATGAAGCCATCTCCCCTCACAGAGGGCTTGTGGAAGGGCCACGCTGACCCTGTGCTCCCCACAGCTCCGCTCAGCGATATTAATAACCACAGCTGCTCGGCACCTCCGACAGCATCACTGTCGCATGAAAGTTATTTTCCATCCCCCATCCAAAAACAGAGGTTAGAGCCTGCATTGTACAAGTTGTGCCTTTTTTGCATTTTAGTGTTTTACATGTCTGTTGAAGTCCTGTAGCACTGATGTAAATGGATAATCAAGCCCACCATGCTTTCGTAGTTAGGAAAAGTAGTCATTTCTTATTTTATTTCCTATTCCAGTTGATGTGTGTTTTGCAATCACTATTAAGTATTTCTTAATGGGCTTTTTCCAAAATATTGCAAGAAAAAGAGTCAGTGTAAAATAGGTTGCTTTGTATTTGACAAAGTGGAACATGCTAACTGTATTCAGTTGCAAATGCCCGTAACAATGAACATACTTAGAGCAAAAATAATTCAGACTGTTTGCATTAGAATGACAGTATTCACTGCATACTTCCATTTAGAGTTAGTGCCCTCCCTGAGCATGCTTTTTTCTTGGTTTTTACTTTATGCTCTATCTTTATTAATTTTATGAAAGGAAATCTAATTAAAATGATATAATGTTGTAAAATTCACCTACTTTCAAAGTTATCCCTTACAAGGTCATCTCTAATACATCACTAATGCATTTGACTAAAATGCACAAATAAAACATGATAGTCACATTAAAGCACATGGGACTGTGCTGAGAATAACAACTCAGTCCAAGCTTAAAAAAAAAAAAGAAAAAAAAATCAGTAAAACCTTGGAGATGAAAGATAAAGTCATACACTTCTAGAACCAAATTCAGCTTGTGTGTACTTTGTACCTGCTGTTCTGGGGCTAAATTTGACCTTTTGAGATTTGAAAATGTTTTTTGAAGCAGAGTTGTTACTTTTTTTTTCTTTTCAAGTTTTAAATAGCTGGTTTATACTTTTTCAGTACTGAATTCTGCCTTATGCAACAGCCAACATAAATCCAGAATCTGCCTTGACCTAAATGGTACTCCCTTCCATTTCTGCTTTGTGTGTTTGTCATCTTTTTTTGCAATGCCAAGGCTTTCAGTTAAACATCATAGGAGTAAGTTCCATCAGTACTACATTTCAAATATATTACCGTTCTGTTTCACTGGTTTGTCTCATTTCATTATGTAAAAAAACAAATAGAGCACTTCATTTACTACTTTTGTGCAAATCACACTACACTGTTGTATTTCTCCCTTAACAATACCAAGCTCTCATTTTTTCCTCCTGTAGAGGTCAAGTCGGACATGTAATAATTTTCATCACCTAATCTTGAGTCTTTTCTATTTCTGCTATATCCTACGGCAGGTGAATTAAGCAAAAAATATATTTTTTTAAGAGAGGGTACAACAATGATTTATGGAGCGGCACCTCAATATTTCCAGTGTTTCTAACCTATTCTTTTTGCATCGTAATATTGTATTTTTTTCCCCATGAAAGTTTCTGGTCCATATGCATTGTGCTGTCTCTGTGGTTCTTTTATTAACTTGAAAAGGCTTTGGCTTACTGTGGAAGATACTTTTTAAATGGTATAGCGGGCACTAACTTACTCAAATCTTAAACAGAGATACTTGGAAATTAGTTTTAAGTGAAATACAGTATGGACATTCTCAAATTTTTTAGGAAGAAGCTGTTCTGAGAAAGCTTTCGTAGTTGATATTTGACATTGCTTACTGGAAGAGAGTTGTAAGGTCTTGGAAAATAGTTGTTATGGCAGCCAGGTGCTTTTAGAACATTCAATGTCAAGTACATTCTCTTATTATTCCTTTATAGAGTAGGGCAACTTTTGATTAATATAGAGTCCTTCATTACTTAAGCTTATTTTTAAGTGTCTCATTAACAAGTTATTATAACACATATTGTTAGAAGTTATTTTTCTTCCATAGTACTTATCAAATTTTAGATTAGAAAAAGAGCAATTCTCATCATGAATACTCTAGCACTTTGGGCATGCTGCCGCCCCCAGACCAGGCTTGCTCTTTGACCTGGTGCCTGACACATGCTGTAGCCTTCCCTGGTGAGCTAAGGGAGCACAGCACACAGCCCCCACAAACCTCATAAGAGCTTGAAAGCCAACAATACTGCATGACTGAGTCAAAGCACTTCCACTGAGGGCATCCAAGACAGGCACGTAGCATTAGTACCAGCTCCAGTAACAGCACAACATCAAACAAAAACAATCTGTCATACCAACTTACTCCTCTGGCCTCCCACATCACCACCTGCACCTCCAGCAGGAACAACCACCAACAGGCACAGGTAACCACAAGGTCAGGAAAAAAAACCATACTGACTACCCATAAAACGCTATCCATAAACTAATATCCACAAAATTCTAGGAAAGTAAAAAACCACCCAAGCCCTATTGAAGTAATTTTGAAACCTACCTTGCTCAAAACTGACTAGAAGCCACCACAGCCTTCCAAACGTTTAGCAGCACCCCTAAACTACTATTGACATGCTCTTTGTTAACAGCCAGTCACCATCACTGACCTTAATTGGGTAAATTTGTGGAGACTCTCCAACAGAAGAGTCATTCATACCTAATTATCACCTCATTCCTGAAAGCTGGGTCCATAGTGACAAGAAGCTTGCACCATGGCTCTCTAAAGAAGTGAACCTAAAAAATTGAAATGAATAAAAAATAAATCCATGTTATGATACTCACACTTCAGTTATTCAGAAATGGAGCATTTCATCAGTATTGTGTTTTTATATGATGAAAAATGTATTTGTGCACTGTATTTTTAGACTTATGTTTTTAGAAGTAACACTCTAGAGTTGAGATTACATAGGATTTGAAGAATGCCTCTTTTTAGGAGGATAATAGTCCCTTTAAAATGTGAAATGAGAAGCAGAATGGTGGCACCTGAGAAAGATGTAGGTGGATAAAACTTCAAGAAATAAATCAAGCAGAGCAAATCCACTGTCATCCTTGGATATCTGGATTTTTGATGCTTTCTCAGTAGAGGATACTTTAATTTTATAAAAAATACATATTTTATATGCTAAGAATCCAAACCCATAAATAAATAGGTATCTTAGAATAACACACTGAAGCTTAACATTCAGACAAGCTAACTAAATCATGCTATTTGTACCTGTCCTCAGCCCACTCTTTAAAAAAAATGTGTTTTTCTAGGTATGGGATCACTGAATTTTTATATAGCATGTAGGCAGTTATGTATGTAATTACCAGTGTGGCAGAAACAAGGTAGTTCTTATTAATGAAACTTTTCCACTGTAAATTGCTAAGTGAGAATAAAAGAAAACAGAAAATAATTATAACCTGTCTAAGGCTACATGTGACAAAGCTGAGCTTTGCCAGCAGGGACTGGAAAACAGCAGTAGCCTGCATTTCTGTAGATGTCCTATTTTCTCTTCTCTTGGGACCACAGTCCTCCTTCATTGCTGATAAAGGCGAGATAGACTCCATCACTTCCAGGAATGGAGGCTAAAGCTAGATAAACATTTCAATAAAGCAAAAGTTGATCTGGTGGAACATCTGGAAGAGGGGTGGTAGTCTTAAAGTATATGTTTCTATTGTCCTCTCTACTGGTCACTACCACTGGAGGTTTTCTAGTTCCTCAGAACCTGATGTTTCAAGTGTCTTTAAAACCTCAACATTTTCACCAGGTGGATCAAAGTAGCATGTCCTTTGCTGCTGTCTCCTCCTCTCCCTCCTTGCTGCGGTTATTGCCCATTTTTCCTCAGCTGAGGCCACAGAGGGGACTCCCCCACTGCTTCAGCCTGTGGTCTCCTGGTTCAGCTTAAACCGCAGCCACAGGGGTGATCAGCTAAGCTGATGAATTTTGCCCTGGAGTGAGCAGTCCGTCTAGTCTGCCAGCTCTGCAGTGGGTCTTTGACCTCCAGGGAGGGGCCATGAGTTGCATCCCCCCCAGCCAGAGTCACTGGGGAGTAGATGTCAAAGCCCTTCATGAGCTGGAAGTGTCATTGTGTCTGGCTCCAGCAGTGCTTCATGTCTGTTAGTTTTGGATGGGTGCACTTATCTAAACAAAGCTCCTTCTCTGGTGTTTTTGTTGTTGTTTGCTTGTTGTTTTGGCATTTACAGAGAGAAGGATCAAATTCCTTCAGCATCAGTTCTCCTTATCCAATCATAGTTATAGACGGACTAACCATGGAATAGTAAACTGGTGCTTTCTCATACCAAGTTCTCACCCTCACTCGTCATTTTATCTCAGCTTTATGGCAGTATCCCAGCTGACCCTCTCAGATATGCCCATGTGGAGGTGTGAGATCTTTTTGTTTCCTTTCCCTGGTTCTTTCTGCAGCTGTGTTGATTTAAATCCATACGCAGCCTTAAAGTGCCACAAACCCTAGCCCTGCCTGTCACACCCATGGCAGAATATAGTTTCTCATTAGCTGCAGAAACAACTCCCCATCTTTCTTTTGGACATCTTGCTAACCACTGTCAAAATTGTTTTGTGGCCTAGTCTCCTGCCAAGTCTCTTTCACATTCAGGTGATGACTTACATTGTTTATTCTTTGAGAGGACCAAAGGCTATCCAGGAGTCCTTGTTTTCTGAAACACCGGAAGATTCCTGAAGCAGCTTGGGACACCTGTTTTTGTGCAGTTGCAGCTTACTCCTTCTTCTGGACCATTCCAATTGGCAGTAACTCCTGTGCATCCAGACTGCTGAAACCACAGC
>NW_010109034.1:35576-54654 GCF_000699245.1 Pterocles gutturalis
AACAGTCCCCGAAGATGCTACGGCCGTACCACAGGGTCCCCCCACCACAGGGCACGTCAGGGGGGGTCTGAGATGTATGGTTTCTGTCAGAGACACTCAGAGGAACATCTGTTGCCTGGCCCAGGAGCCCCAGCGCCGGGTAACTTCCAGCTGTACCCCCAGCACTACAGCCAGATAGTTTTGTGCTTTAAATAAAGGACAAACTTGCATTTTTAAGGAATACAGCAAAAAGCCTTTTCACTTTAAGACAAAATTATCATGTTTCTTCTGTACCTGCTTGGTCTTCTCCTGTTTCTCCTCATAAAATGGAATTTTTTAAAGGGAGCCAGTACGGGTTTGTGCTTGCAGGGAGGCCCCGTCTCCCTCCCTCAGGCGGGCTGAGCTGTGATTGTGCGTGACCTCGCTGTGCTGACCTCGCTGTGCCGTTATTTACTTGAGACAGGCAACACAGTTTCCTTTCTCATTTTCACTACTTTTACCTAAAACAGATTTTTGCAGTAAAGTATTCATGGCTTCTTTGGTGTACAGTGTACCAATACAGCTACTTTAGGATTGCATTCTTAGATATTTCAGAAATTATGCTTTAGTCTGGGAGCTTCTGATGAAGTTCATTAGTTAACAGGCTAGAAATCTGACCTAAGGGCTTTGTATATTCAATTTTATTAAAGCCATCAGTATTTGGGCAACTCAGGATTACTGTGATTGGCAGTTCAAAAATAAAACGATCTTTTGTGTCTAGTGCATGTTATGCTGGAGAATATTTAAATCAATAATAATGCTATCAGAGCTGGAAATCAAATGCAAAATAATTCCCTGGGCTTTCCGTGTATAATGACATTTGCTCTTTTGATGAATTGCTAATGTATTCTTGGACAGAAGAGTTGGCAACCCAGCTAGCTCCACTATATAAGTGGCAGAGTGGGGAGAGCAGGACGGTATTTACCACTATTCACTGCTAACAAACCATGAACCTTTCAACATGTTATCTCTCTGCTATGAATTATTCCAGTTCTGAAAAAACAACATCAAAATAAACTTTAAGACTAGTCTTTTAAGAAATTACTGTTTTCTTCAAGGAAATGTTAGCATGCTTTGTTTTGAAGTGACAGTATCAAATTGAAACATAATTATCCTTTTAAAAAGGCAAAAATGGTTTCAGCTATGGTGCCTGCCTAATCCTCCCAGCAATTTCCATGACTCTAAGTGTTTTTTGCTCTAGGTTAATTTCTCTCGTGTTTGTTTCTAGCACCCCGTGCAAGAGAAGCAGCCTGACTTACCAGCAGGCAGACCTGCTCAGGCAGCAGTGAACTATATCCAAAGTACTGTCCTATGTATAGATGATGAAGGTGAGGTGAAAACAGAGGAAAAAAAATCCTCTAATCTTTTCATTTTATACAGGTAGCAATTTGGGGGGTTTATCTTTAGCAGTAATTGGCTAAAGCCCAAATAACCAAGCTCAGATAAATCTGAGGTGTTTTACTTGTTTAGTAATGTCACCATAGGGACAAAAAAAAAAAAAAAAAAAAAAAAAAGTGCACTGAATTTGAGTTTTATTACCATGAATTATAAATTTTCTCAGCATTTAAAAAGGATACTAGGTTTGAGATTTTTTTCCAAGCCTACTGCTGTGCTATGATTTCTTTTCATAGTGGATTCATAAAGATTTTAAAAACATGAAGTATTTCTGATTCCCAAAGGATTCCAGCTTTGCTGGAAGATGCCAGCTATAAGACTGTACAGAAAACTTTATATTAGTGTGGACTGTACTAATTTTTAGCAGATGCATCTTTTTATCTTGAGATTGGAAAAGAAAAATAATTATTTAATTTACTATGCTCATCATCTTAATTAAAATAATCAAATGCTCTAAATTGTATTTGATAAACATGGACATATAGCTGTATTTAATAGGTGTGGTATGGAAAGATTTGAAACCTTATTAGCCCTTTTCCAAATCAAATACTTTACCCCACATTTACTTGTTGGTTCTTCTTATTGAGCTTTCCATTTAGACTTACTTATCTAACCAGTTATTATAGTAAAATCGCACTGATGTTGCTTAGTGAAATCAAGTGAAAAAATGAAATATATGCCTTTCAAAAACAGAAACATACTTTCTGGCTTTGTGAATTTTCTAATTAATATGAATTTTCTAATTAATATGTTTGATTCCTTATGAGTGATTGAATGCCTGTGACAAAAATTAACAGAAACCTCACCAGGTAGAATATAATCCTTAGAGAAGTTAGCAATTCGCAAGATGATAGGTTCAGGTAATACCTTGCTTTTCATTAAAGATTTCCTGAGACTTCTGATTGCATTCTCACAACCGAATTGCAGCATCATTGGGTGTCTGGAAATGTCTTTTTTTTTTCCAGTTCTTGCTAGATTGCAAACTGCACAGTATTTCCCCATCTCCCTGTTACAAGTGCCTCTGGTGGGTTTCTCATGGCTGTGTCTCTGCAGTGCTAAATGGATCTATATGATGTCTGATGTAATAATGCTTCACTCTCGACTGAGGCTTCAGAGCAGAAAACCAAAAACTGTGAATAAAAATAACCATGATTAGCTGTATGGAAATTGCATCCATTCGAGAAAAGAATGGTGATCTGGGCTACACTGAAATAAAAGGCAGGGGGACTGGGGATCTTGTTTCCTGTACAGTGGAATATTTAGTAGGATACACTCAATTGCATTCATCTGCAGATTAAGAGGGTAAGTCACACCAGCTGTAGCACAAAGGGCTTTAACCGAATCCTTTGATACATGATGCACATACATCTTACTAAAACTTCTTTCCCAAATAATCTCAGCACCAAAAGGGCAATAGGAATAGCACCTTTATGCCCCAGGGATAACAGGAACCTCAAACCTGGTGGTGGGGTTGCAGCTGCTTTGCTGGGTGACGACAGGCTCCAGTGGTGTCATCTGGTCTGGAGCTTGGGTTGTTCAGGACGGAAAGGAAGAGAAATGGTTTTGGCATTGTTGCTCCAGTGAGATGCATGTTTGCTACATCCATGTTGAGGCTCAGACCATTCCACCACTCAAATAATGCTTTTACTTTTGCTGTTGATCCTCTGTATTTGTAATATTTGGGGATTTTACAAGCTTAACTCTTAAGGTTTTGGAGCAATTGTATGACTAATATCGGCAGTCCAAGACACTCTGCATTAATCCAGCTCTGGTTACTTTTGGTGTTTCTGTGGACTGCCACCAAATTCCACAAACCATGCTTAAAAATCCTCAACTGTGTGATATAGTTCCCAAAACATCTCTCAAAAGGTGTATGAGAGTGTCAGAGAGGAAGAATAAGCATGGGGTTTCTTCCACAACAAGCGCAGGTTTTCTTCTTCACAACCATCAGTCTCTAACTTGACCAGCAAGTAGAAAAGCCAGGTAGCGGTGCCCCGGCAAGCCCACCGTGAGTTAGCGGTGCCCCAGCAAGCCCACCGTGCCAGCCACCTCTCTGGTGGCACACGAAGCCAGTTTATCTTTCATTAGTTTATTTTCCACACAGGAGCTGTGGGGACATGCGGAAGTTAGGTGATTCCTTCTTTTGTTTCCCTACTTTCTCCATTGCTCCGGAGCCCAACATGCATGGGATTAGGCTCTTTGCATATGTAAATTGCTGAGCTCAAAATATCCCTGAGTTGTGTGTCCCCACTAAAGACTGCAGTATACACTACTGCCACTCTCCTGCCACAGAATGATAGCCAATTTATTCCCTAACACAGCAAGCACAAATTTTATCAGAGTGATGGATTACATAAGATAATTTTTCACTGACAAATTCTGCCTCTGTTCCTCCCCTTTGATTCATTGTTTCAAAGGACACATTATCTCTCCCACTTTCTATACCATTCCCCAAAAGGTCATATTACTGTTTCTGGAACTTTTTGAGGAAAAAATAAAACTGTGGTTCCTTTTTTTCAGATCTGTAAAAAGAATATTTTCACAGCTGTTGGTGAGAAGGTTAAGAGCGTTCCAGCAGCACTGACGATTAGCACAGGCTGCTTTTGTGTGCTTGTTTGTGGAGAGCTTGAACGCCATCCTGCATGTTTCTCCAATTCTCATTGCAGAAGCTGGGAAAACTTTATCTGTGACAAAAGCAGCTCAGTGTCAAAGCAGTTTTGCTGATAAGATTCTGTCTGGTTCGCTGCTGGTGCTGATAGAGCTTTAGGTGTCTGGTAAATAATAGATATGTTTGTTGTACATGTGTTAGCTGCTGTTACGTGTATAAGGAATGCAATCTTGCTGGCTTTTGGCTTTTTGTAATGAAGTGTTTATCAAAAACAAATTCTCTAATAGGAAAGCTTTGTTGGTCTCCATTTCAGGTGTCTAAACATGTGAGGTATTAATTTAAAAGGATGTCTACATACCTGAGGGTTTAGATTATCAACAGGTCTATGATACGCACTTGCATTCACATGCCCTCTAGATATAACTTCATCTCTGAACAGAGGTGCTTGGCAGGAAGAGGGGAGCGGAGAGTGACCCCTCTTGCTGTGCCCGTGCCGCCTCGCTCTCCTGTGCTGGGGCTTGGGACAGGCTGTAGGGACAGGCTTCTCCTTCCCTATCAGCAGAGCAGGAGCTCACGCCTGGGCAAGTGTGCATACAGCCCCCCAAGCCCTGCTGAATCCACACATGACTGTACTGCAGGAGTTTTAACCTGTTTCTGAGCAGTCGCTTAAACCACACTGGCAACATTTCTTTTTTTACTGAGTCTGACATGGGTGCCTTTGCTGAATGTCTCTTCCCCAGCCATCAGTGTCATTCTCCATGGCAGGTTCTGCACAAGATTTAAACATGAAACCAAACCCTGGTTTAAAGCAGGTGCTCTCCTGAGAGGGAGATGAAGAAACTGCCAACTGTTCAGTGCCAACTGCTGCGGGCATCAAGCAGCTCCCTGTGTCTTCCCCAGAAATGCAGGCAAGCACTTAAAATACCCAGCCATTCTCACTAGAGACTGGATCAGTCATACATTAGATATTCATCTTTCATTTCTGCCTATTACTAATTGATAGCTGAGGTCTTTAGCATGCATCATATCTCATTGCACATCATAGCTGTAACTAAGTTAAAAATACAAAGATTCCTTAGAGCTAAAGATTTGAATGAACAGACTTTATAGATCTTCGTTTTACGCAACACTGCCTTTTGTTACAGTTATTACTATTCTCCAGCTGTTCAGGTCCACGCTCTGCACGACTTAAATCCAGACTAGCATCAGTAGCCTTAGCAGAATTAGTATGGGTTTGCTCTCATTTTGTCTATCAACATTTGTATTTTTCATAAACTGTTAATGGTCCCAGTGATCCAGGCCCCACCACAGTAAGGGTTATTGAAGCATTTAGACAAAATTTGAGCTTCAGGAAGGGCAGAGAGATGGGAGAGCAGGGGATGAGATGGGTGAGCTTTGTGCTTCCTCTTCTTCCTTCTGCGCCTTGCACCTAGCCCAGGATCAGTATTGGATCTCCCTTGATTCCAAGGCATTCTTCAGAGGGGAAGGCTATTAGTGGGGTTTCTCACTATTTTCCCTTCATTAATAAACCATTTGTAATGGAGAAAGTTGCAGACAGAAAAAATCAAGACTATTTTAATATCTCTTGCAGCTAAGCTGAGCTGCAGAGCAGACTGCACACCCAAAAGAAGCTTGAAAGCTTTCTTCCAGTTTTACTACCTTCTTTCTTACCTTTCTCTCTGAAAACCCTGCAGAAAATTCACTTGAAATTTTGATCCATCTGAACTTAAAGTTGACATCTGCATGAACTTGCTACCTGAAGTTTTGGGTCATCTTCCTGGCTGCTGAATATTTTCTAACATTTTTCCTCTTTTACTTTTCTAGCCTTTTTGCTCTTGCCAGTTTTCAGCAGTTTTGCAATAGCATATAGAGGCAAAAAAAAAAAAAATCCCACCTTTTTTTTTTTTTTGTTATCAATCAAGGGAAAGCAGAGAAGGAAAGGAAATGAGAAAGGAAAAAAAAAAAAAGAAACTTGAGCAAAAGAGCAAGCACTATTATTTTTAGAATGAGCAGCTGCTTCTGACTGTTCACCTAAGGTAGTTTTCTATTTCTCCGTAGGACTTGAATTCATTCCTCTCAAGACTTCCGTATTGATCCTCTTTCTTTTCAGAGTTCCTGACCTTCCTCCTTTCCTGTCCCAGCCCAGCTGGTATGCTTTCTTACAGCTTGGCTAGTTTCTCAGTGCTTGCATTTTACATTTCAGCAGGGATACCCTTAACATACTTAATCTACTAATTTATACCATAGCAACTGAACTGGTTAGAGATAGTGTGTAGATGTGATTTGTTTGTTGGGTTGTCTTGTTTTATTAATAGAGGATGTTATCTATTGAAATAAAAAGTCAGGTTAATTTTGCCACAACTGTGAAAATCTCACAAATAAAAGTAATGGTCTGTCTAGTGCTGCCATTCCTCACTTCTGTGTATCCCACTTTAACTTTTTTTTTTAATCTCCACCCAAAAAAAATTTTAAAGAGTTTTGTGTCAACATTTTTAAGAAGTTATATCCTAGCTAGAGAAATTATTAGTGGAAATATTATTTCAAGTAAAATTTTAAAATTTTCCATTTGATGTCCAGCTCAGAGCCCAGACTTGGAAATCTCAAACTCTTTCACAAGCTACAATTTCTGTCCTCTTCAAAGCACAACTGGAAAATGCTTGACCCGCCTTTCACAGTCTCTTCCCATTCACTCTCTACAAGGATGCTTCTGCACATCCTGTGCCTCGCTGTCCCCGTCACCATCTGAGAGCCCATCTGCCTGCCTTATGCCTCTGAGCACAGAGGAGAAGATCCCGGAGGCTGCCTGAGGATGGTGCCACTGGGGTAGCAGGACCTGGATGTGAACGGTGCCCGCAGGAGTCAGGAGGCAGAAGGAGCTCTTGCTGGTACTAACAGATAAGAGCAGCCACAAAGAAATCCAAAGGAAATGGCCAGGTGTTGTGAGATGGGGAAGACAGAAGGAAAGAGGAGACTTGCTTTCTGGAAATTATCTTTTCTGTGAAATGGAGGGAAAAAAAATTAATTTAGGAGTTGCTGATTCCTTCTTTGGTGAAGGGAAATAAATTGTAGGCTACTGTGGAAATGGCAACAGGTGCTCTTTCAATGGCTGAGCAAGTAGGAAAATATTTTTTTTACTTTCACACTATATGGTGAAGAAAAACACAGATGCATTTTGAAGCATGGTAGAGGAAGTGAAAACAAGAGCTATCTGTGGAGACACTGCAGAGGAGAGCAGAAAATAATTATCGAAGAGGAAAAATCTTCAATAAAATATATGTTACGTTTTATCAGTTGTGCTCAGGTGTTTCTTGAACCACTGTTAGTGTGTTCCTATTCTTGCATTCCACTCCTCCTTCTAGTCCTATTCATTTTCTGATTTTTTTCCCCTTCTTTTTCCATTGTTCCTCATCCTCTTTCTCTGTGAGTAAGCACGGTTATTACTAACAATCGGTTTTCTCCTTGATGTGTGAATGTTCAACAGTTACCTGGCAGACTTTTCCATCCTTTGGCCAGCCCTGTCTTTTAATGTACCTGGTATAATGTGCATAATGCATAGTTAAATTTAAGTGATGGATCTAATGACTCACAAGACAATTTCAGTGTCATTTGAGAAAAATGTGATGATGAGCATTCCTTGACAGTCACTAGGGAACATTCGCCCAATCTCAACTAGTTTGAGCTACCGCGAGGGAAAAGATAAGGAGTTTGGTTTTTTTTGACATAATTTTGAAATGACAGCCAAACTAAATAAACAGTATGAAGTAAATCCCATCCTTAAATATATCTGATACTGAGAGTCAGTTAACAGTTGCCTGTGTTTGTCCGAGGAGCTTAGTTTCGGCCACATTTCTTTAGTAATTTCCAATGTTAATTTTAGTAGTTAGGATTTGTAAAAAGAAAAGCTGTGTAAACAAAAAGATTGCTAGAAGTGTGTCTGGAAGATAGGCGCATTATTTTAATCCTTAGGGAAAACACTTTTGCTCTTGTTTAAAAACACCTCTGCAGTGCTGCCATATAAACGTTACTGTGCCCAGCTGCCTCCAGCCTGCCTGCTGGGGAGGGAAACCTTTCTGCCTGCTTTTGTTGTCCAAAGTGAATGTGAAGTGAATGAGACTTTCAAAATTCACTCACTTTGTAAAATTTTTAAGTGTTACTTACTAATTCAGAGAAGGAAGTGCATTGTCTCAAATAATTTGTGTTACCTTTCTTCAACTGGACTAAATGAGTAAAATGGCACTGGGCTGATTTATACTGGCTGAGGATCAGCCTGTGGTTTTCAAAATGTCATGTCCTCCTAATTAATAAAGGAGAGCTAAGTTTACACTGCCTAAGTTGAACCTGTGCCTAAACACATCTCTTTCTCCACCACTTAATGCTCACAGACCGTGATTGCTTGCCTGAGGCTTTGTGGTTACAGGGTTTGCTGGGTGTTTTGTGTTAGGTTTGGTGGCTTGGGGTTTTTTTAGTTTCTGCTTTGACGTTGACATTGTGTTTTGCTTTAGTCTGAACGCATAGGAACAACCAACCTGATCTGCATAAAACATTTGTCACCTCTCTCTCCTGAAATTAGTATTGTTCGAAACAAACCAATGTTTATATTGCATATAACATCCTAATTGTGGCAGCCAAAAAATGAGTACAGTAGGCACACCATTTGAAGCTGATTATATTAATTGCTATTCAGGTCATAGCTTAGATTAATTATTGTGTTTATGTAGGATGTTCGTTAAGAGGTTTCCTGATTGCTGTTCAGAAGATTGATTACTTGTTACATTTACCTTGTGGTTTCAGTGGGGAAAACATCTTTTAGGCTTCCACATTTGCAAACATACTGAGGCCAGGCAGGGCCACTGAGAAGTGAGGATACCTACACCTGCCACGTTGAGAAGCCACAACATACGTCTGCAGTAATACCAAGCTAGAAAATAGAAGATGCATAAAACAGACATTTATTTTAAAGTGCCTTAGTCTAGAGATAGTAACATAGCCTTAGGCACTGATGTACCTCTTGTAATTACATCAGGGAAAAGAAATTAAAAAGTATACAGAAAATGCCAGTTGTCAGATTTGTGTAGATGAGGCAAATGGTTTACAAAAGATCCCACCCGAATCCTTGCTGTACCTGTCATGCCATTTGCAAAAATTCAAGTTTCCATGCCTTGAATCTCATCATTTGACAGTGACCTAGGCTTTGCAGGCAAACACAATGAAGTGCTTAATGTTCCTGCTGGAAATTGGCTGGTTTGAGGCAGAAGTGGGAATATGAGGCTTCCTGTGGGAAAAAAAAACACAATGTCCCAGTTAGTATCTGGAAGATTTTACAGGTATTTTTAGGCACATTAGCTTTAAAGGAATTCAAGGATAAATTCAAATATAAGTCAGATTAGGGGACATCCTTGGATCTGGTGAAGGATAAAGGCAAACGTGAACTGTTAGATTTTATCTCCTGTAGCACTCTTGAAATATGTTAATTAACCAGATGGACTCTCAGTCCATATTTCCTGATCTGGTCTTCATCTTCTTTGTCCAAACAACAAACACATGATCATAAACAGCTGTTTACAAAAACAAGAGGTACTGAAAAGAAAACAAAAAAGGTAAAACAAATAAATCACAGCAATCATAGTTGCTCTAAATATTTTTTAAAGATTGCCTTACAATGTAGTGCTTAAATAATAACAGGAGCAAGGTATAAGACTGTATAACTTTGCAACAGACATGGAGTTTGTCTTTGTTCATTCATGTAATTCACTTTTCTCTCTTCTATTGGGGGATTAATAAAGCAGGAAAAAATGAAATGTTTATTTTAAAATTCAAAATAATCACTAGAGCCTGATAAAAGATCTTAGCAAGCATTCAAGATGGTAGTGTCACCAACAGGAGCTTTGTTTCCTGTTTTTCCCAGTGGAGCCAGTAGCAGCTCCAGTTAGAAGGGTTTAGAAGTCCTGAGTTGATGAGGACCCTTTTCTTTTTAGCATTTAGGCTGATATAAATTGTCAGGTAGAGCTACTAGATGTGGTGATGATGGATATGACCCAACAGCTCCAACTAGGTAGTTAACATAAATTAGTTTTGACCTGCCACTAAATCTTTGCATCCAGTAAAAAAAAAAAATCTGTTCAGTGATACCTGTCTTAATGCAGTGATTAGTGCACAGCCACACACTGGTCCATACAGTAAGTAAATTCAGACTGCTTTCTTGACCAAGGAGACACCCCAAAGCCTACCTGAAGTGCAGGAGTAGGGACCACCGTGCCTCAGAGCTGGATTCCTGTAAGCAGCCTCTCCCACTGAGCCCATTTATACGGCATCACATGTGGCTCACACAATCAGATCTCAAGATATAGCTGCAGTGACTTCAGGGTGGCTGCTTTGGGGAATAAAGGCTCTTGGCTGTGAATAAAGAATTCACATTTTATTCTCTCTCCAGAAGGTTTGCAATAGCATGTGCCAGTAAATGCTTCCTGTGAAAAGCGTTGCCTCAGTGCTGCTCCTGTGTCCCTGAAACTTTCCACTTCTGAAGCAGTTAACCAGTCTGTGGCACTTTGACAAGTAAAAATCCCAATAACTGTACCCTCATTAGCTGCGATTTGTCAGGCAACCAAAACGTGATTTAGTTTACACATATTTGAGTGTCGAAATCTTCAGCTTCTGAAGTCTCAATGCATTTTTCAGAAAAAAATCTATTTTAATTAAAGACACTGCAGGAAAACCTAATACACGTTTGAGGATTTAGTTTCCTATTTTTTTTTGTCTATTGCAGCTTTAATTAAGTCACAAAAGTTATTCCCACTTTATCCTGACTTATACAGATTTCCCGTAACATTTCGTTATAGATGAGAATGTATGCAGTATAGTCCAGATTTTAACAGCACTAAAGAGTAAAAGTATGTTTTTCCATGGATTTTATTCAGCTACTACTGATACCATCCAGGAGGCTAAAGGTTATCTCCCCTCAAGCTCTGCAGTAGTTTAGGGATGTAGCACAGCATCTACTTTGTACGTAACAGAATCTACTTTGTAAGAGTGGAAAAAACATGAGTTTCCTCTAAAACTGAAAAGGCAACTGTAGAGAAAGAAGAGAATTGTATTGTCCTTGCAAATACTTGGCTTGTCCTGGATCATTGTAAAAAATAAGTAAGCCTTCCCCAGGTCTTCTTACGCATCTGCTCCACTAAAGATTCAAAACCCAAAATAAAACCTTCATGAAGCCTTCTCACCATTGACTTGACTTTTGCTGCAGCTGCCCTTTAAAGAAGTACTTTAAAAATACAGAGCATGAAACCGCTAAGGAGACTGCAGTCTAGGGTGCTGCTTTTATGCATCAATGGTATATTTTCTTACAGGATCACTCCACATTTAATTGTTATTTTCGGTATTTCACCAGTTCAGAAAAGTTTTGTTTCCAAAGTCTAGCATACGCGTGCATCATTACTGCCTGTTACTCTAATGCCATGCAGGCAGCGTGCTGCAGCCCGCTCTTAAGCAGCAGATCTATTTGAAGAACATTCTGTCTATTCGTAATTTAATTAAACTCACTTGGTGAATTATTTTAAATACCATAGTTCATAATTGGTGGGGTTTTTTTTAAATGCATCTATAATAAGGAATAATTAATTTTATATGAAGTGAAGTCCAGTAATGAAATAATTCCAAACAATAAAACACAATGGAAGAGAAGTATGACTGGAGGGGGACATCACTTATTGCAACAGTCATTCTTTTAACCTTTACAATTATTCATCATTAAGAAATTTATTTTACTCACAGTATCCCCCATGGAACACAGTTATGTTCCTTCAGTTTTTTTCCTACTATTTCATATGGGAGAATTTCATTTTATAGACTCTTGCTGCTGTTTACATAATTTCGTGTCTTGGAGCAACTCTGCTTCAATTTAAATCTGTGCAAAGATTCCCACAGTCTTTAGTGGGAGTTAAGAGTGACACGTGGAAGACCTGTACATCCCAAATGCCAGAGTAACAGCACCACAGCACCAATTTTATATAAGGACTATAACTTTCTTGTTACTCCTTGCACTGCTTCCTGAAGTTTTCCTACTCCTGATTTACTCAGAAGTGTAGGATGTGGCTGTTCTGCCTCCCCTTCTCCAAGGCACAGCAATGAGCAAACACCTGAGCCTTGCTAAGACCAGTGCATGACAGCATGTCATTGTGATGGTGACAAAAGAGCAGCTGACCATCAACAAAATAATAAAACTGACAATCAGATGTATCAAAATGCTGTCAAGATGGGGAATGCCTCACGGCAGAGGTTGTCTTCATCCCTGTTGGGACAATGCCCCTGAGCAGGCTGTGGGCTCGGTCCACTCAGTGACAGGCTGCTGCAATACCGATGTGTAAACAAATAGCAATAATTAATACATTCAACAGCCCAGCAGAAAGCTTTTTTTCTATCTCTGTTTAGCTAAGACCATTATATTAATCTTGTTAATGTAACTAAACTATAAACATTTTACACAGACCCATGGTATTCAACACAGTTCAGTCTCTTGGACCACCAGGTAAGCTGAAAACAGGCTGGCAGTCTCCTCAGCTGCAAATAGGAATGAAGAGTGGGATGAGAACCACTGAGTTTAAAATCCATCTTTGACATATAATATGCTTTTTAATGGCAAATGTGGGCATCCAGTACAAAATCAGAATTTGAGCACCATTACTACATAACTTATCTTACACTCTTCTACAGGATGATGAGCTCGTTGTTATTATAAAAGCCAGTCAGAACCTCCACAAATCTGCCTTTCCAGTCTGTTATCTCTTGTAGTTACATCAGCCCGTGCCTGCCTTTGACCTGCTAGCCCAGACTCAGGTAATAAAGCCATGCATTTGTAGGTGGTATTGAAAAAAACAAAATCCCATTCGTGATGGTGACTGATAAACATCAAGCATCTTAAGTGAAGGTGCCCTGAAGGACTTACAGCTTGCAGTGTAATTTAATTAATATATCAAAGTGATAGCAATTATATAATCTATGACAGCTATTCTATTATAAAGCATTTCTTTAATTACCAAAAGGTGATAACCTGAGAAGGCATGCACTGCTAAGAAACACGCGTGCCTTGCACTCGGAGAAACACAATTACTCTTCAGATTTACTTGAGTCATTTGTCTTGCTGCCTTTTAATCTGCCTTCAGAGGGGGCTGTGGCCACTGCTCCCCGGTACCGCAGGCTCCCCACAGCCCTGGGCACCACAGGGACCTTGTCCTCAGCCTGCCCCATCCCCAAGCTCCAGGAGCAGGCAGTGAATTTTAGTTCTTCTCACTCAAAAACTAGTGCAAGTCACTTTCCTCCACCGCCACTGGGGGAGACAGCTGATGGCAAAGCAGGCCAGCTTCAGAGAAGCATGATGTACGCAGAGCTAAAAGCTGCTGGGAAGTGACAGGATGATTGGGGACCTCATAAGTACTGGGATACCTCCCGGAGCTTTTATTCAATTGCTATTCAGGTTTTATTCAGTAAGAACATCTGTTGGTTTCAGTGAATTCTTGACTAGGAATTAAATTAATTGAATCTGAGGACAGGATTTGCCTCATTGAAAGGAACTTCAGAGAATTTAAATAAAAGCATAAAGTCCTAATAAAGTATTTTGTGTGGCATAAGGTTATTTTATAACATAATAAATATTTAAATATATCTTCATATGTTCAACATACAGTTTTAAATGATTTTCTTCTTATGTGTTTGCAGATAAAAAAATAATCAGAAGTTCCTATTTTTTATTATCATATCCAAAATTTTGGCGTCAGGCAGCTTTCTAGGCATCCACATGTATACAGGCAGTTTCTTCAGTTCTGAGGACTACAGGACCCTACAGGAAAATTCTAAGTCACAGTTAAAGCTGTTCACCAACTTTTACATATAGATTGTTGTAATTGTAAGTTTCCAACTCTTGCGTCTGCAAAATAACGTTTACAAAATGAAGTCTAGAAAAGTGGTCTAATAAATATTGGAGTTTCTGAAAGGCACTTTACTGGGCATAGTGTCAGAAGGAGGAATTGATTTTATAATCTAAAGCTAGTCAGTACTGTGTTCCAAAATATATACAGATAAGTATAGAGATATAGATAGTGACAGTCACAAATGTTTGCAAGGAGGCAAGAGATGAGCAGCAGATTTTTTTTTTTAATAGCTTCTCCGACAAAGACAAGTACCTCTCAGTTTGCTTTTTGAATAAATTACACTAACAAATCATTGAAAATAACCTTAGTATGTCACTATGAGTTATTAAAATTAAAGATAATTTAACAGGGTTGCTTTCTTCTTATGTACATTTTCATTGTTGGCCAACTTTTTGAATTTGCAAGTGCCCACACCAAGTATTAAGTAAAGTATTCAAACGCTATATAACAAAATTCACAAAAAAAAAATCAAATCGATTTAAAATTATTTATGTTGACTTAAGTTATCAGCCAAAATTTAGAGTTACTTTCCATTGATTTCACTGCAGCACTTTCAGTAAATGCCCAAACAACAATTAGGAGAAATGAAAATTAAGAAATCTAAGGACATAAATCTTTTGAAGTTGCTTTCTCTTTTCTTTTTTTTTTTTTTGGTCAACATATCACAGATGGCCATGTTGAACAGGGTGATTTTGCATGCTGTCTAAAGACATTGTTATAAGCTGAGCTATGCCACTTATCCTTAAAACACTTTATTAGGGCCTGAAAATACTCAGATGGTATATGCAAAGTGGTTTTATATTAAAAAATGTAAATGTCACATACCTTTAAAGAAAGAGGCATATGGCTTTGGTTTGTAGCGTAGTCTTAAATTCTGTGTCAGAGGAAAGAATACCTCACCTTCTCTGAGGTCTTTTATTTTTGCATCCTTACATTTTATAGACAGATATTTATAGACTCATTTTATAGACAGATATTTTTCATTCTAATAAGTGCACTTCATATAGCTCCTTCAGTACAAACTGGGACCTAAAACTCCCTTTAAAGATAAATGCCGAACAGCACTAGATGGTTTAAATTATAGAGTAACTATCGGAATGCACGGAGGCATATCTGTCATTGTGGCAAGGCAAATTCACGCCTTTCTGGCTTCAGGTGCTGCTTTATTCAACCACAAGAGCATCTTACGTCAGAGGTACGTTGAAATGTTTCAGAGCGGATTTCACCATCGTGCCCCTCACCGAGGCAGCTGGAGCTCCTGCCCCTGAGCATCCCTGACCTCTGGGCTGCGCAGATGGGATACTGGCAACTGGTGCAAGGTTTTGACCTTTCCTAGACCACTGCAAGAAGCAGAGTCTGTTGGAAAGTAGTCCTACAGTCAATCACCAAGTCATTAAACAGTATTTTTGCTCAAAAATGTTTGAACAGCTAGACAGGCTGTGATAAAGAAATGTAATTTTTCAGATTTTAAATGGCAGCAGTTAATTGGATTACTTTATCCAAGGTGTTTCTCTTTATCACATCTTCTGTAAGACCTGTGATAGGTGGAACTGATAGGGAACATAATATGCTGTAATTTATTACTTCCCAGGGTGGTACAGTGGAAAGGAGCATACTTAGAGCTTCTCTTATCAACTTACTCTGTAATAGATTGAAATGTATTACGATAAAAGGAATCCATGTCCTTAAACTTTACCTTCAGGCATCCCAGTGGGCAACTTTAGAAAGCCTGTTTTTCCACTATAGAAAAAATGCATTTAGTCTCTCCTTGCAAGAAACTTCCCACCTAATTCTTGCCAAAAGTAAAATATTTTTTAGGGGTATATTCATTCTACAGCATTCATGAGTTACGATTGTCTCAGACTGGCATATGCACCCAGGCTTAATCTCGGTAGAGAGTTAACAGCACAGATAAAGAATTGGCAGCATAACATCCACGTAGGCAAAAAGCATCAAAATGTGGAGCACCGCTACACAGCTCAGGCTGCCCTGTTCTTACTAATGGGGTTGCCTGAGCGACCCCAATTAATGGGCTGATGACTCCTCCTTGTTACAGTGGAGGCATGCAGAGGTTCAGAGTGGAACCTTCTATTGCAGCAGTCTTAACACAGCTCTGTGGTGAAAGAAGCCTCTTCACCTCCAGATTTGAATTATTTTAAAAACAACTCAGTAAGCAAGTTTAGCTCAGTTCAAGGGAGTTGCTGGCATGCTGCACATCTGATGCATTAACTGAAAGTATTACATACTTTATCAGAAGCCCTTCTTGCACTTAGAGATATTCTTGTTTTATTTCAGGTAGAAGATTCTCATTCAGCTTTGGGGGGTACTCTGGCACTTGGGACAGTAACTGAGGCCATGAAATACTTTCGTGGACTGGTTTTATACCCAATTGGTCCAAGTCTCCCACTTGAGGCAGCAGAGGCCAAGAAGCAGCGGCAGGAATCATGCTCGCATTACACCCCTGCCCTCTGCATGGGACAGAAGAGCAGCTGCTTTCCTTGTCTCTGCCCTGCCATCCAGCCAGTTGGGATTCTCCAAATTTGAACATGCTATGGTGAAATGTTTTAAAAACAACAGGTTGATAGGAGTCAATGCAACTACATACCATACCTGGACTGTAAATTTGCAGATAATAGTCTTAGTACAAATTATTTAGGAAATTATTGCATATTTTTCAGAGCTGTGCAGTTATTTTTTATTATGGATATATGTACTAAAGGAAATTACACAACAATCTCCAGCACAGAACTGAGCAAATCAGCAGTTTATCACAAAGTCTGCAACCCTTCCTCAAAAGATGCTGTAAGTTTTTTTGACTGAATTACTTATATTGGTGCAGTATTCTAATGCGGATTTCATTAGTGTCTTCGTTCTCTTTCAAAGCACCATGTGCTATAATCTGAACATGCAGAGACATCACACAATTCATTGTGAATACTAATAAGACATCCCTTCACTGTATAATAAAATTCAACATTTAAATTTGTTTCTATAACAATTCCACATTACACATGTATAAACTGTGATTCATTAAAAATATTTTTTTTATCATCCTGACAAACACAAATGAAGGGAAAACAATGTAGCCCACCTTTTAAAAGAAATGAGGTGAAATTTGATTTCACTTTAAATTGTCATTTTTGTTTATGTTCCTTTTCATTCTTCCTTTAAGTGGTTTGCAAAGGTCCTCTGAGCCTGGGAATTCTGTAACAAAAAATGATCAAATACAACAGAAATGAATGCAGATTCTCTTTCAAGAGTAAAACATTTTCTGTATGTTAAAAGCAGTGTTTCTGCATAGCATCAGCAATTTTAATTGTGGTGTTTGTCATTCAGTGTTAATCCACTGGCTCTAAGGCTTATTAAAAATGGCAGTAGACAGACTGGTAATAAAGGAGCAGATCAGAAATTGTCAAAAACGATACTGACATTAAGAATCAGAAATAAAATTATGGTTATTTTAGAAATACAATTTTGCATGAAATGCACGGGCACAGAATCAATAACACTTTGGAGTGGGATGAACAGTGCCTACAGATGCAGACAGTCCCAGAAGCACAGCTGAGACTTGCCCAACAAGAAAATAATTTCATCCATCTCTTTAGTCCCTTTTGTTTGTTGTCTGGCTCTGCAGTTTCTTTTCTCTATAGCATTAGCCATAGAATTAGTACAAAGACAAAGAAATTTCTCTTTGAGAAAAAGGCCTGTGGGGTAAAGGAAAAGGGTCTATTCCTGGCTTAGCCACCACTTGTCTGGGCACTAATTACTACACCTCTTCCTGATCTCCCCCAGCTGTAACTTTGTGGGCAGCTGAACTTAACCTGCTTCTAAGTAATTTTGAGATTTACAGCTTAAAAGTAATATGCAAAAGATTACATAAACATGCAATATTACATAAAGCAATAAGAAAACTTCATCAATCCATGTTTAAGTGACACAGTTTTGCTATCCTTATTCATAGCAAGCAAACTACATTACTACATTCTCCTCCGTGAGTCACCTATTGAAACCGGTGTGATAGTATGTGAAATAAGGGACTGTTGTAGTTGGGGAAGACAACCTGCCTTGATTTAGCAAAGCTGTCTGCTTTCAACAATAACAAAGTGAAAGATTGTTCAGATTTGGGGAATTAACCATTTATTGAATTGGACTCAGTGTTTGTCTCATTGTGATGATTAGTAAAACATCAATTTAATATTTTGGTAGTGCTCTCATGAGTATACACATTACTTGGTGCAGCCTGTACAGGTATTTGATTAGACCATCTCTTCTAAGAAGCCTTTCTTTTGCAAGAAATAAAGCGAAATTTGAGATACTTTTTTTCTATGTTTTGCGTCACATTTGACAAAAGTTATTTAACTATTGCTACTACTTAGGGATCCTCTCTAGCAGTCTCAGAAGTCTCCCACAGAGAAAGCAGGAATCACCCCAGGAAAACAATTAAAGCCAACAGTGGTGTGTTACAGGCAACCATAAAGGAATAGCATGGAGGATTTTTTATCCTTCTGCTCATTGTCTTGCCATAATTCATACTCCCACAGATTATGCAGAATGACTGTTTGTCATTTGGGCAGCATATAGCATCTTTTAAATTGGTGGAAATTATAAGCAGGAAATAAATGGTAAGATTTGTTTCCTGAGGGTGACTACTTAAACAAGGACTCTGTGTTTACAAAGCCAGTTCAGTTCGGGGTTTGGTTTTGTTATTTCCCCTTTTAACTTCCTAGTACAAGAGTTGTGTGTTTCAGTGCATGAAAATAGTTTTGGATAAACTTTGTGTCAATCAGAATAGCTTAATACAGTGCATTTTCATATCTCAGTCTTCATCATGACAGTTTGACAGTATTCGGAGTAAAATATAAAACCTGCAATCACAATGAGATAGCATAGCATACCTTCCATCAAACACAGCTGTACTTCCCAGGTGTAACATATTCTACACTTGCGCTTTTAGGAAAGAATAACATTTTCAGATGAAGCAAAGAAAAAAATCTGAATAGTGCTCACGCATATGCGTACATACAGAGGGAAAAAAAAATACTGCCTGTAGAAAGAACAGAATTCTTCATACCTGAATTTAGGTTGCAGAGACTGCAACAGAAATACCGTCACAGAATCACAGAATGTTAGAGAT